>NC_089320.1:477244-777244 GCF_036669915.1 Pocillopora verrucosa | reverse complement strand
GAGGCTCGATTCTCTCTCTCCATTTTTCTCTCTGAATATCTTAATGAATCTCTCAATGAATATCTCTAGGCTAATGTGACTAACGCTTCGTAGGAATACCCTCTCTTTCTTCAGAAATACTTAGCTGCCCTTTTTGATTGCGCTTTCATGATAGCCATAACACATCGCGTTTGAACCCATTTCGAAACCTTTAGGTGACCGTAATATTTCCTTTTTTCGCTTTAGGGTGGACTTACCTACGGAACAGTCTCCTTTTTCGGGATCACAATTTGGTAACGAGAGGCAAGTCTTGATTCGGATTAAACATTTGCATCTGCATTCACTAATACAGATGCAAAAAAAATTCAAATTTAGCTCCCTTTGCCAACAACAATGGTTTTTATGTGCTTATATCTGTTCGAACTATAGTTTAAAGTCCTAATACCTCATGAGTCCTTTGTATTAAGGGTGCCGTATATCCACTGTACATCATTCTAATGCAATGTGTGTTCAAAACGGTTCTTGTTCTGCCTCTTGCCCTTGTTTGTTTGTTTGTTTGTTTTTGTTTTTTTTTCCGTTTTTTGTTTTTTTTTCCGTTTTTTGTTTTTTTTTCCGTTTTTTGTTTTTTTTTCCGTTTTTTGTTTTTTTTTCCGTTTTTTGTTTTTTTTTCCGTTTTTTGTTTTTTTTTCCGTTTTTTGTTTTTTTTTCCGTTTTTTGTTTTTTTTCCCGTTTTTTGTTTTTTTTTCCGTTTTTTGTTTTTTTTTCCGTTTTTTGTTTTTTTTTCCGTTTTTTGTTTTTTTTTTCTTTTGATGTCATCTGTGATCCATTTTTTTCAGATTCAGTTGAAAAGCTTTGCGATAGATCCTGGTTCAAAAGGCTTACTGTTCCAAAACATTTGACACTGCTATCGCGCACTGCATCTAGATTCAAGACGATGTACACAAAACACAAAACCAAGAGATAACGTGGGAATAGCTATGCCATTGGCTCGAATAGGTCCCATTAGACTGAAACGGAGGGTTTTTTTTCCCTTAGATGTTCGCACTCTGGTTTTGCCATGAAAAGGGTATCCAATGGGCCTAATTCATGAGCCATCCTCTTTTCCCTCCCACCTTCACCCAAACAAATGTATAAGGCAGCTCATGCTTAGAATGCATTGAACAAAAGGTTAAGAAAAATGTTTTACTCTCCTTTTGGATCAATTTTGTCTTCTTGACCCTCAGTTCACGAAGCCCCTCACACATTTTGAATTGCATACTTAACCCTTCGTCACCTTAATATCCTCCAACAAGCCACCTTTCCTCTACGATTACAGCAAGGTATTCACTATGATATCACTTCCTTTTTAAAAAGTTAAAGCAAACAAACAGTCATAGATATTCTTACTACTAGCGACAGCAAATAGTGACTCAGCAGGTGCCCATGATGAATATTTCATTGAACTAAATTTGTCCCTTTCACGATTTACGAAATTTTGGAATGTTGAAAAGGGCAAACTTCCATTAGAAATTATCTTAGCAGTGTTTACCTTCATTTTATTCAATGATTTTTCCTTTTTGATTTTATGATTTCTTTTTTTTTTTTTTTTTTTTCGCTGTTACTCTTTAGATTCCGCTTTGCTTTCCATTATCGCAGGGCTTTGTTCGACTACGATTGCTGCACTCCCCAATGTTGACATTCTATTTGGCCGTATAATGCAGCCCAGGTAGTTAAAAAACTGAGTTTGGAATATTTGCCATATCTCTTTTTGCTACTTAAAGCCATTAAACCGTTATGTTTCATTAAGTATTTATTCATCAAGCATTTACTCACTCCTAATGGAGTGAGTAAATGCATTTCGTTATATTAAGGAATCTTGTTCTCTTAATCGGCTACAGCCCTGTTTAATCTCGTTTACGCGTATTCTTTTGACGAGCAGTTAAAGCTTTTGAAAATAATGTTGTTAACCGTCAACTCAATTGGAAAAATGCGAAAAATCATAATATTACCTATGACTTCATCACACCGAGAGCAAAACAAACAAACAAACAAACCACACTAGGGAACTGTTGATTGATATTTTTTAGGGTCATCCGGTGAAAGAGTTAAAACTTCAAGATTCGTTATTTAGTTTATGATATTGAGAAAACTGCGGAGAAACCTACTGATTCACCTTCTGTAGATTTAAACGAGAAAAAACGCTTTTCTTCGCTCTTTC
This sequence comes from Pocillopora verrucosa, assembly GCF_036669915.1. NCBI lineage: Eukaryota > Metazoa > Cnidaria > Anthozoa > Scleractinia > Pocilloporidae > Pocillopora > Pocillopora verrucosa. The sequence continues at coordinate 775,068 of NC_089320.1, read as the reverse complement.
CCTTTCCTTCTTTTTCGTTTAAAGGAGAGATATTTTGTCGATTTTGGACATAAGACCAAGTATACTTTCAATCGAGGGAACCAAGTGAAAGTATCCCCTCAACCTTGACTCAAAACAACACATATAGATAATTCTTTTACATGAGCTCAAAATATCTTTTTCTTTACATTATACCACCAACTATGTCATTTTCTTTATTTGATTAACAACCAGCCTAATTACAGTCTAAATTCAATTGTTGACAAACAAGAGGCTTCGTAGGAAAAAGCTTTCAGCTTTTTTTTTTCTCGCGATTTTCTCAAGCGAAATCACAGAGCTTTTTATTCATTATTTAAGAAATATAGGGGGAAGAGAAAAAAAGAGTCGTAAAGAGAAATATAGTATTGCATTTTTATCTCCTCGTTTCTGATTTCCTCTATGAGACTACATAAACCTTCGTATTTTTTTCCTTTTTTATGCTTTCATTAAATATTCATTCTTCATTCATTATTCTTGTATCACTGCCAAAAGAGGGAGTTTGTTTGCTTGTCCATTACTGGAACTTAAAATTGGAAGCCATGCGTGTTTTCGGAATCTTGAAATGGCTTTTTGAATATAAATTATAAATGGGTGTTGGCAATAAAACCACTCGTTCGAAAGAAGAAGTCATTTGAGGATCTCTCACCAGCAGAGGGCTTCTTAAATAAGGTAAGAGAAGAATACAGCGATCCACTGTTTATTCTAGTCCGCGTGTGAGAGAGTGACTAGAACTTGTTTTGTGTTTATTTTGTTTTTGTTTTGTTTTTGTTTTTGTTTTTTGGTTTTGTTTTTGTGTGTATCTCATCTCTCTAGCATTGTTCTCTATGCTTTTCTTTCTGCCTTCCTGACTATTGAAGCAATTTTATTTCTGGAATCTTAGACGTAAGCACGCTGTAAATATAAAGTAAATCTTCTCTTGAATACGATTATTGCTTGCAAATTAGCTAACTTTTCTTGACCGATTTGGCCAGTGGACTCGTCAGGTATTTTTCCCCGGAACAGAAAATTAGTTACGAACGTTCAAAACGAAAATGAGAAGGCTATGGAAAAAAGAACTGATTTAAACATTTTGAAAATTTTCAGTACGTTGAACTCAGTTTATAAGTTTTGAGTGAAATCGTTACTCCAAGTTTAGCATGACAGGCGTTGTTTTCCAGTGCATAAAAGCTTCTCGCCAATATAAGTACTTTCCACTAAGTGGTAGATTACGTAAAACAAAATTTTTGTCCTTGCAGAATTATTTCCCTTTGTGAAGGACAGACTGCTGCCGTCGTGGGCTCATCAAGACGCGATGGCCCGTGATAATAAGTTCTGCTCAATTTTGCTGCTTTTCTTCGTTATTTGCGCAGTGTCAGGTTGGTATCCTTTCTCGTTGTATTGTCATAATTATTATTATTATTATTATTATTATCATTATTATTGGAGTTATTATAATATTATCGCAGACAGGATTGTTACCATTATTTTTGTTGTTATCCAAAATATCATTATTATCAATGTTATTGATATATATTATCATAAATATTATTGATATATATATGTATTGATATATATTATCATCATTATATATTATATATATATATATAAATGAAGTGGGAGTAGAGTCTACCTTGGCATAAAGTGCTCCAGGACGCATCGATTCTCTGTGACTCTGAGTTTCGTGCCTAAGCGCTCGTCGCTTAGGCACGAAACTCAGAGTCACAGAGAATCGATGCGTCGTCTTTAATTCTTTAACTTATGTATACTTAGCTCTGCTACCACAGCATTGAGCACTTTATGCCAAGGTAGACTCTACCCCCACATTCATTTATATATATATATAAAAGGATGATAGTCATTCATAGCACTCTCCAAATCTTGGGTAATTACTCTTACCAACTCTCGAGTCCTGCTATTTGTTTTCCTCTCTTCTTCACAACATTATCAGATATGACTACGTCCATTATAGATACGACTAAAGGCAAATAAATTCCATTTCTTCGTGTCGTGGTAAGAACACGAGAGGTAATAATCGAACATATTTTTGTTGCCTTTCCAGATGGACTACTGGTAACTCTACTCTCTTTTTCTGGTCGACCAAACGTTTGGTGGAATGTCCCAGACAATCACCAACTCATGGCAGATATAAGGAGCAATCTGACGGAAGCGAGGGACCAACGAGCTACTTATACTCTAACCATGATACCTCCGAGGCTCGGGTACAAAGGACTCGTAATAGGCTTTGGGGAGTTAGCAGTCGGTGCCGCAAGTAGAAAACTGCAATTGGTTTTGCTTGACAGTATACCAGACAACCTTTTACCAGCTGCTTATATCAATAGGATGAAGAGAGAAGTTGACGCGGTAGAACCGTTTAATGCCTTTGGGGGCGGTGGGGACGGTGGGGACGGTGGAGGCGGTGGGGGCGGCGGGGGCGGTGGGGGCGGTGGGGGCGGTGGGGGCGGTATTGACGGAGGCGGGGGCGTTGCAGTCCAAATTGGCGGTAAAGGAGGTAATAAAGGCAAAGGGCCGGTCATGAGAAAGAAGCGTTTGGTCCTTGGCTACCATCCTTTTATTTGGAACCTTTTCCCTATTGTGCTTTTTAACAACTGTTACAACTATGCCAACAATAGAATGACGCACACCTTTGCACAGCCTGGAAGGGGTTCGGGGGCGATATATGCAGGGATAACTGGCGCTCTGGTGGAAACAGCAGCAGTGAATGATGGATTGCGAGTCATTGCCAACCCGCAATTGCCGGATAAATCGCCGGACTTTGTGGTGGCTCTTGTTGTCGAACCCAGTAAGTACAAATCAAACCGTTGCTTCTGTAAATGTTTTTTCTTTTTTACAAAGGGACCATAAGATCTCAGATTAAGCATGACACTTCCTATGACTGGAATTGCTTTATAATAAAGTTCGGATATAACGCGCGCTGTCATTGTGAAAGGGTGTACTCTATCGGAGTACAAAGCATAGAGCTGAGCTAAAGCTGTCACGCCATCTGCCAATTTGTTTTATGCCCAATCTTCCATGGACTTCTCTCCAGCTTTTTTTCGTCAATTTAAAAAAACGTTTTTGAACTTGCAAAGCGTCGTAATTTTCGTTATTATAACGTGAGTATAGACGAAAATCCTCAAAGAGTAAACGAAATGGACACTCCGAGTCTTGAAGGTTTTCACGCTCAGTTAGATTGGAAGCTTACGAAAGGTAATAAAAATCAAATACAGCTAACACCTGTATAGTATGTATAGTTCGTGCTCAAAAACAAAACAGAACAAAGCAGGAATGATGAAAAATATAACCAAACTGGCATAACTGTTAAAAATTCATACTAATCATGACATTGTCGAAGCGACTGCGGTCACGCTGAGGTCCATCGCGGCTAGCTCATCATGGCGATCTCGGGTCATCTCAGTGAGGCAAGCCTCAGAAATTACGTCGTCCGCCCTTCGGGTGAACAACTAAGAGCTTGCTCTGATATCCTTTCCGATATGTTGCGTTGAAGACCGCATCAGTCACAGCAGCCAAGTATTAGGGCGCTGGCATTCCAAGAAATGTCTTTGTAAAATCCGGCTGCCGTTCATTCATAAAACACACGCCTTTTAGCAGTGAGTTTTCTTTTGTCATGTGGAAAAAAAAAATTGAGTGTTTTTATGAGCCACAATTGCGAATTGTTCACAGATTGTGAACTTTGATGGTTTGACAGCGTTAATCTTGTTCGACCAATCAGATTATTCGATCTATTCCAACAAGGATTCTGATTGGCTTATTGTAGCGTGCTTTGTGAGAGTACAGGGCATGCTGACAACACTGTTGACACTCAAGAAGTGGGGAAACACCCGACTACGTCTCGTGTTTCTCTCTACAATGCTTTCGTCCTCTAGCCGCTTCTTGAGTGCTTTACAACAGAACAGAGCACAGTCAAGGCTTTTCTATCTGTTAATTATTGGGCTATACATACACCTTTTATCGCATCTTTACCTTCAAATAAAGGAAATGAAGTTAATTTCTGGAGAAATACTGAGATGAGAAGCGACTCGGGTAAAAATTTAGAAATTTTGAATTTTTGTTTTTCTCCCACAAAAAAAGTTCTCAAATGCATTGTAAATCAACTAGCCAACATGAGAACAGAAGCAATAAGGTTCGAGAATCACACCTGAAGAAAAGCAACCAATCACAACGCAGCATCATAAAATAGTAGGTTTCCATAACTTCAACCGCACCGATTATCCATAGACCATTAAAGGTATTTTTTCCATAGCAATCAATAGTACATTTAACTTGGGAGTCAATACACGACGTAAACTGTTAAAATATAATTATTCCCTGAAAAACATTTTGTGTTTGAAGTTCACTTGCGGTGATAGTAGCATGCTCTTATTTGCTTTTCCATTAGGGATCAGACTTTATTTATAGGGAAGGGGACTGAAGCTAAGAAGACTTATGGGAATGTCATTGTTGTCAGGGGATAGAGGGGACCAGTCGTCTCCTCCAATCCACCCTCAGCCAGGAGATAAAATTAATGAGGGTTGTGCAATATTTTGAAGAACCTGCTGTATTTCCTTGTTCCACAGATGTTGACTTCCACTGGTATGTTCTGAACCATCATGGTCTATGGTCTCACAAGCCTGGTCAAACGGCCGCGGTTAATTGGGATAATGCTGGAGCACCGATAAATAATGTTCCAGCTTGTAATATGGGCAACTATCAGTTCCGCAGCTACATGGCGACCAACTATTTGACTACGATCCAGTGATCGCAAAGAGGTCGTTTCTCATTATATTGTTTAACCCTGAGAATTAAGGTATAGCTCTGTAAAGCTATTTCAAATAAAAGGGTATTGCTTCAATCACTTTCTGTGTCAGCCGTTGTTTATAAAGTTAATACCACATGAGTGGATTATCACTCTTCAGGCAACTAAGAGCCATGAGAGATCGAAGGACCCAAAAATTCGGATATTGTGGCACCCAGCGGAAGAAAATAGTTGCCTTCCAACGTTAGCCATATAATCGGCGTTGGAGTCTAAACCTCGCAATTTAGTAGTCTTTGTGGAGTACAAACTCCATCTAACTCTTAAATTTGATTGTTTCCAGTCCTTTTCAGGCACAGCCATGTTTAAAAAAAGGATCTACTAGATCCAATTTGAAAGCACTAATTATATTAGCAATTTTGTTGGCTCTCGGCAGTGCAACGTACCCACAAATGGCAACACTTTGAAAGTGATTTCTTTCATAAACTAGGGAAAAGACAGTTATGGTTCATGCATCAGTAAATTTGTGGCCAATGAGTATTTTCTTTACACGAGCAACCCATTTAAGGTACCATTATTTATCGCCAGGGAGGGTGTGGTAGTGGGGGATTTTGGTTGTTGTCCCGATAAAATTTAACTTATTCCTCCCTCAGGCTCTGTAGTATTCATATGAAACCCCTTCACTCAGAGTTAATTGGCAGTAGATTTTCTGTACTCTCTCCGTTATAAAGGAACTCTTTTTTCGACGACAGATCAGGCCACCTCCTTTCCCCGAACAATGAACAAGAACAATGTGATCCCACAAAAATACTGGAACATGATGTGATTTTCTTGAGTCTAGACTAGTTCAACCTGAATGGTGACCTTAGAGGATCGCGAAACCACTGTCGTAAGATTCACTAAACCTTGTGCACTGACGACCGCTTTTTTTTTTTTTCCTTTTGCATATTTCTATGAACGTTTTAAGAGGCCCTGCGCCTAAGAAACAACCGATGATTTCTAGCTAAAAATTAAAATCGGCCGATTTTTATCTTCCAAGTAGAGGTTACCTAATACTATTTAAAAATTTCTTTTGCTTCAGTTTCGTTTTAAACCAAAAATATCGAGCCGCGAACTTGTTACGTCTGATAGAAGCAAAATCTGTCCCAAAATATGCCCTTTCAAAAACCGATTCAAAAATCACTATCGCAACACAAAATAATGAGAAAACTACGCGGTTATGAAGAAAAAGGCCTTTTAATGCAATATTATTCGATAAACATCGAAAAACTGCGGAAGCGAATGAAAAATAAATTTTCAAATATTGCATATCAAATTAGATGGAGCGTTGGAGATAATTTTAAAAATGAATTTGAATTTTTGGAAAAACATTTTTCGGCCACAGTATATTGACCTTGTACGAGGCGTTCAAAGTTGCAGTGTTTACCGTTATGATGCTACTTCGGCGAAACACTTCTCTGTTGCCAATACGTCCATGGATAGTGTGTTAAATGTCACTTTAAACCTTGCTAGGCGCTCAAATACTATCCTATTCTTACGTGAGTCTATCGGCACAGATATATCAAACAACTGAGACACCTCCTTGGTCATGGCAGTGTTGATCTCGTCACTACTTTTGACGCTGGTTGGTGGTCCTTTGTACCCTGGATACTGACACAGCTTTGAGGGCCTCCAGTACTTGCCCATACCATAGCGATGGCTAGCACAAACGCGTAATGTTTTCACTTCTTCATGAGACAAACGGTCGAGGCCAGCCCTTTGCAGGATGACCTCGTATTCTTTCAGGTTTGCACGCGTCAAAAAACAATTTTTTTAGATGTGCAGTTACATCATCTCGACATTCATACAGAAAAACTGTCTCCGTGCGACCACGTGAGGATCCGCAGTCCAGGAAACCCTCTTTTGACAAAGAACAGGTATCCGCCATGATTGCCTGGTTGTTTCTATTTTTACGTCCGCTGACCTCTGTAAGCGCTGACCCGTAACGTCCGTTGGAATGTAACGAAATACACGCAGCCCAGCAAAGTACTAAATGGACACTATCTGAGGCTAATTTTCACCTGAATTCATCATCATTCATGGCAACAATATAAAACTGTTTCATTTTAGGATTTCTGGCGGCGGAAGAGTTGTTTTTTACTTCTATTTTACGCATTTGCTTGGATTCCGCCGTAGTTTGGAGAAATGAGTGCTGTCACGCGATAACATTTCCAAGATTCAACTCACCTCAGCAGATGGTAAATGTAAATTATTTTCTTTCTATACCGATTTTTCATCTTCCTTTCTCTTTTAATACCATATAATTCTATTAAGGATGGTATTTGAGCACCTAGCAAGGTTTAAAGTGACATTTACCACGCTATCCATGGACGTATTAGCAACGGAGAAGTGTTTCGCCGTATTAGCAATGTAACGGTAAACACTGCAACTTTGAACGCCTCGTACAAGGTCAATATAATTTGGCCGAAAAATGTTTTTCCAGAAACGGAATGTTTATTCTTCTAATGTCTGATTTATCATTGTGATTGCTTTTAACAGCGTTGGATTTTGTAGAAATAATTATTTTAAATCATCTCCAATGTGCCGCATTCATCGTTTCGGCCATTTTTTCACGAAATGGCTCAAATTTTTTCGGAAAAATACTTCGTTAATAGTTTCTATATGCAAATTAGCTTCATGCGTTCGTGTTATAATATGTGTCAAAAATAGTTTCCGTAACAACATTTAGCCGTTCAAAGAAGTGTTCCTATAAATGTGAAACTCATCTGTTGTAACCTTTCTTTACAGCTTTACCTAAAATTTCAAGAGCCATTTCCTTTGAACACAATGCGCTAGGGGAATCCAGTTTTTTTTGACAACCAAGTTGTTCATTTCGCGCAAGTGTTTTTTCTTGTGCATAATCTTTTCAGACCTCTTTTGCCGTTTTTCTTCAGGAAAATAATTCACCCGTACTTGGGGAAAAATTTCGTCTTACTATTTGTGAAAGTTTTTTAGCTTGTGAGATAGTTGGTTCTCATGATTAACGCCGTGGAGATTTTTAAGCGTGACTGTGGACTGCCGTGAACTAGCCTAGTCACGCAATACCAGCATTAAAAGATTGTCTCACGGCTAGTGAACTCAAATTAAAGAAACATTTAGTTCGGCATTTATATCATGATATGATGATGTTTCCATCGAGAGTATGAAAATCTCCCAGAAGAAATCGAGAAATTATGCAACCGATAGAAATTGGTATATTTAATTTAAAAAACGTTTCCAAAAGTAGGTAAGCGAATTTAGTAATTTAAGTTAAAGGCATAAATCATTGAGAAAATTTCGAGGAGCCAATAGAGAAAATCTCTTTTGTAAATGCTCGTACATGCTATAGAGTGAGGGTCAACATGATTCACGGTCACGGTAGGCTTATGATTTTTTTGTTTTGACATTAAAGGCATGGCTACAAAATAACAGGCGCCAATTTTAAAATAGTTTTCACGGGTTTAATTACATGCAATAGACTTGTTTCACCTTTTAACTATTGAAATAAAGACATTATTAAATATGTAAAATAATCAGCTTTCTAGATTGGGAAATAAGGATTTGGCAGCGCTCGATATTTATAGCTTAATTATAGGGGTCACAGAAGACAAATTGAGCAGTTTTGGGGTGACCTTTAAAATTGTCTCGTAAAAAATAAAAAGAATGAAATTGATCAAAATAAATGTGATATTTGTACATGGGATAATATTGTAATTTCCAGTGAAAAACTTAGGGAAATCGGTGCAGGGCCGAAATTTGCCTTATCCGTTCTTACGCAGACAGCCTCTTAAGTTCCTTCCGCTTATTATGTGAGACAGTGCTTGTCTTATCCTTGGACATTTTGCGCGGGAAATTGGCGCGCGGAAGCCCAAATTTAATGCTCTCGTGCATGCCCTACGTTACAACGCCGTGTTAATTCGACCTGCCCCATTGAACAGCGGCAAGGTTTTGCCCCATGGCCTCCTCTTTGTGTTTTTCATTACCATCCGCCGTCACTGACAAGTTGGAAAAAAAAATAAAACTACAATGGAGAGTAAAAGATAATATTTGCCTCTCATCTTCCTTGCGATTACTTAAGAAATCGTTAGTTTTTTTAAGCCGCAACGGACAAAAAACGGACAGTTTTAGGGAACTCGAGGCTAAATTTGTGTGTTCTCAATTAGAACTGAATATATCTTCTAATGTCTAAAAACATGTTGAAATTATTTGAATTATGAGTCAAATTAGCATGCTTTCGCATCAAAAGTCCAACAGCGGAGGTGTCCACCTCGTCTGGTAACATATTCGAGCTGTACCTTTTAAGGTGCATGATTCGAGTTGTACCTTTCAAGGTGCATGATTTGAGCTGTACCTTTCAAGGTGCATGAATCCAAAAGAAATACACCAAGCCGCTCTTCAATAAATGACTCGAACAAAGCCCGCTAAGAGTACTTCAAAGCGGACAGAATTTGCAACATGATTAAGAAATCTTTTAGTTCACACGTTTTTCTAGATTAATTTGCACTTCCTCGTTTAAGCTTTTTGAAGCTTATGCAACAAACAGAACTCAAACGGTGTTGATTGAGTATTTCTTGTTGCAAATAACAATGTAATCGTTTCTCAATGTGTTATCCAGTCGGTTATGAACTAAACAGACATCCCGACAGACGATCATTTCATGCCAGAACTAGAGTTCTGTTCCGCTATTCTTCATATTGAACCTAAATTTGAGGCTGTTTTTATTGACCTCTTCATTTTTTTCCCATGCTCGACTTTTTGAGCTCTATTAGTAATCAGAAAACGAACTGCCTCTCGTATTCTTTGTTTTAATTCGAAAGCTTGAGTCTGGGGTTTCTATCTCCTCTGCGTTTCTTTTTTTTTTTTTTCCTTTTTTTTTTTTTTTTTTTCAACCGAGGCTTTTGGAGCTCTGATTCAGTTTTGCCGTGGGTGGGGTGGGTATTATGCACCAGATTTGCTTCTCTTGTTGTCTCGTCGATAACAATCTTTTTTAAGATGTGTTGACGTAAAGAAAAATAGCATTGTCGTCCATGAGACGTTCGAAGAAAGCTTAAGGAATTTATTTGACTTAACATCGGTAACAGAACCAATTCCGTTCGCAATAGTTCAGGCGTTACTTTAACTTTTAATTTTGTTTTGAAACGAATTTCGTCTGTTCTGATAACTCGACCCTAATCTTTCTCCGATTGATCCATCGTCCAGATTTTGTCAAAGTTGTCAAAAATCCTCGAATACATCTTGCAAGTTAAAGCTTGCTTCTTTACCCCGTTTCTGCAGAAGAAACAAAAGTCTGCTAATTAATAATGAATTAGGCAAAACCTTTAACTAACGGAGAAAATTAAGTCAACCATTTTCAACTTCATACTGCATGACGTAAAATTTGGTAATAACGAAAAATTGTAACAGACACCCGTCAAATAAGCAAGGATGAATGGAATTGAAATTGAAGTTCATTGGAAGGATATGAAGGCTAAAAATACCACCACAGTAGTAAAACTTTTGATATTAGTGATAGCAATAATAATGAAACTAATAACAATAATAATAATAATAATAATTATAACAGTAATATAAACAGCTATAGCATTGATTTTAACGATAATGAAAATTATGACAATGGTAAAAATGATAATAGTAACACCAATAATAATTATAGTTCTCAATCACTAACGAATAATAAAATATTGGAGACAAACGCGCTTACGAGAAGTTTTCTCGAAAAAAGCGCTGAAAAGAACAAAAAACAGAACATTTTCACAGTGGACATAAAGTTGCGTCATGAAAAATACGATAAATAAAACACCCAACCCGACAGCCACAAAAGGCGATGCCAGATAGCAGTTTCGGTTTTGATAAACAGTTTAATCCGTGTGATAGTTTTCTCAGACTACACTACTGTTGCGTTAAAATTTACCTTGCCTGAACTCGATCGTCTTCTTCTGCCACACACAACCCACGAGTGGTATCCACAGACGCGTGGAAACAAGCTGTGTTCAGTTTTACTTCGTTTAGTTTCCTCAGCCCTTTGCACCTTTCCTTCGTTAATGTTCATCCTTTCCTGGTGTTTTCCTTCGGCATCCACCATCACTGACAGGGCTATTGAGACTAAAGCCACCCAAGCGAGGGTAAACAAACACTTTCCTTTCATATTTGGTATGATTGGTATCCTCAGAAAATTATGGCAAGTAAACCAGAGGTTTCTTAATCAACTGTGAATACGGTAGGATCCTCACGATGAGAATGAAGGTTTCCTTCAGAAAATGGTCTTTTTATCCTCCTTTTTTCGTTAGGAGACAATTCTAGAGTACTCCTAGCAAAATTTATGTGATTCACTGTGGGCGGCGTAAATCTTTTAGTCTCCAAAATACTTTGTTTAAATGATTTCAATTACGATCTAAATCATTAATTAACATAATAGAAACGCTTGCTTATCAGAAGTCCCGCTGCGGAGGTCCAAGCTTTGCTGCTGGGATATTCGTACTGTTAAGTTTGGCAAATTATATGAATCGTAAAAAGAAAATACTGGACTTTATTTCATAAACGATGTTTCAGCCATACCTGACCAGTTCAAAATCAGTAAAGCTTGACATAGCATATCCACTGCTTCAAGCAGCTGTTTAGCAGTCAAAATTTCCATATAAATTTAAGACATAATTACTGATTGAACAACTTTCATATGCAAACCAAAATGAGTAACCTATTGTAAAACAATAAAATGCTAGGCGAAAATCGGTGAGTACTCTTCATTTATATTTATTTTCCCTTAAACCTTTGTTCCCGTTTTCGCTTCCAGTACCGCTACATTTAATCAACACCTTACGCATAGTGTACTCTTTGATTACTAAATGGGGGCGGATGAAAAAACATGGTGAAAGCAACTTAAAATTTCATATGACAAATTTCTTCCTTCAAGCCTCATTGGTTGGACTTCCTTGCAATGACACAATAGAGATAATTCAGTTTGATATACATCAAACGCTTATTAAAACACACGCCGTTTTCCTGTCGCCTGATTGCGGGAATGCACCATTAGATTCATGACAAGTCACGGAAGCTGATTTCGCTTGAATTTAACGGATATAGATATTCATCTTTATATACTTACAGAATACAATGTCATACGCATGCAAATCATTTGTGGAAGGTGGCTTTCATATCAGGCAGTTGGAAAGGTGAACCAGTTTGTTTACCCTATGGGAATTGAACTAACGGACGCCAACACACTGATGTAAGGCGATAAAGTGCCACCCCCTATTTCATGCTCTTATTTCCATTTTAATCATTAAAACAGAGAAGTAATAATCATTACAAAGCAACGGATCTTGCCGGATGTTCTTTTCTTTATTATCTAACGCTATATTGAGGTCATCCGCACATGCCATTTTTTATTTCAATTCATGAGCGAAATCGTTGAATTGTAAAATGACCCTCACTTATCTTCCTACGTATTATGTTTATGGCCCCATGCAAATGGAACAACGAGGCGGTCTTCCTTGTAGACATAAAGCTTTCCTCATCAGTTGTGGCGTGGGTGCTTCGTAACCCCTCAAGGCTTTCTTGCTGGATCGCGTCTTCCCGTAGTGATCCTACAAAGGGGTTGGAAAAAATACAGCAGCGTTGAAATGACTGACCTTTACTCTTAAGAACTCCATTAGCGGTATTTCATTCATTTACTTTTTACAAAATTCGGCCTACCATTACCGTCAATTCGTAAATTTGGTTTATCTTATCCACCAAGCTAAAATCCTCGCAGTATTCACGGTCAACAAAGTAACTTTTCATTTACTATTGTTCTCGACCATATTCGCAAAATCTCGGCAGGAGTTCTCAAAAATCAGTTATATGACTTTATTTTTCTTCAAAGTTACTGTTAGGAGCAGACAACGAAATCTGGAGAATAATCTAAAAAAGGCATTTGTCTTGGGGCAAAATAATGGTCTTTGACCGAGCTCTATGACTTTACGCTTACTTTTCATCTTGCGCATTTTTCTTTGGCATGATTATTTGCTTTGCGTAAAAAAGGATTTCAATTGGTGTTATTTACTAAGTATTTTTCAGTTTTCTGACAATATTTAACTATAAATCCATTCAACGCCAGATGGCAAAAATAATTACTTTTTTGGCACATTAATCTTCACTTTAGCATTTGTGTCCGCATATATATAATTTGGCGTCCCTATGACGCGTCTAGCATAATACTTTTGCAGGAGAAGTGAATTATTTTCTCCATTTTGATAAAAAAAAAGTGACGTGAGACTATAAATCACTTTTCTGTTTTTTCTTACCCATCAGGTGTACTTGGTGATAATCGTATTTTACTGATTCATTCCTTGAATCAGGTGGTTTTTTTAGAACAATTGACCTCTCAATACTGACTGACAGAACTACCATCAGGACTTTATAAAGAACAAAGAATTTAATTTTTATTCAGTTTAATTATGGGCAACTGAGAGACACTTTTCATATATACATATATATATATATCATATTTCACAGGTCGGTGACTCGTGTGAAAGCAATCATCGGTTACTAACATTGTTTAGTCTAGAGACCAAAGGAAAATTCTTAACAATTGGTTTATTTCTGCGAGGTATTGGATAAAGAATATTTGGGAATCAATAAGTGGCCGACTTGCCAAATTTGACATGTCTCCTCATGATTTGGCCATCTATGGCAAAATGTACGTTCACATGTAATATCTATTCAGTTTTCAAAGAAATTTTGACAGGGGAAGCTGATTTTCCATCTTTCTTCGTACCTCTCTTTTTGTCTTTCTTTTCATCCTATCGATTCGCTCTCCAAGCGAAAGCGAAGAAAGAAAAGTCACATCCAAGAAGCAGCTAATTTAACCTTATGACTTGCACAGAAGTAACACGTATTCCGTACATGCGCACTCGTATAAATAACCGATGCGTGATTCCAGCTTCGCAGTATATGAACGTTAGGTTACGCTACAGCATTTTGTTTGAATTGTGGTGGATATTCTAACGGTTGTTGTGGGAAACTGAACCTCCATAAGGAGCCCTTCCTCCCATGTATCTCGTAGCCTTGTACGGAAGGAAAAAAAAGCATCCAAATTCCTCTGGTAGCATGGTAGAATTGGATTATTTTTTTCTTGGCTCAAAATGACTTCTGATCCCGCCTGAAGTAAGAAAAAGAATCAGCGACATGTCCCAGTCAATCCCTTTTATCCTCCCTTCGTACTAAAGTATCTCCCAAAAAGTGTTCGCGTCGCGAATTTGGAGTTTCCATAAGAGGGGTTAATTATTGCTAAATAAAGCGCATAAACAAATAACCTGCGAGCAGGAAAATGAGGAATGAGGGTGGGGAATGGGGAATAGGAATTGGGAATGGAAGGGAGGAATGGGGTATGAGGAATAGGAAATGGAAAAGGAAGAATTGGGAGTAAGGAATGAGAATATAAACTGACCAATATTTAAGCAAATTACCATCAAATCCTGAACTTCTTAGTATCTTTGCATTAGTAACATCCCTGCAAGCGCACGGAATTTTTACCGCACACTGTCACGAGTATTGCTAAATCGTTTGACAGGAATACGTAAACTAATGCAGCTAACCGAAAATCTGGTTATCCACCTGATTATTAAAAAAATCAATTATAAGCGACTTTGCTGTGGTCTTAATCGGCCAAAAAAGACTGTGCGACCTGATACTCCATCCTTAGTTTATTTCAAAATGTTTTGATTCGTTCCAAACACACAGACGCACAAACAGTTAATTCTGAATTCTTCGAAAGTTTTTAGCTTTTATTGAAGTCGTATTATAAAGACTAACTAGAAATTATCCTCTGTGATGGAAATTATCAAAAAATTGCCACTCCTACCTACGAGCATAAATGATTTACCGCCGCCCAGAGAAATAGGAGCCGGAAGATATCTAGATAAGTTGACCAGATGGTTTGTCACACGAGATCTCGAGGATTTTACACAGATTGTTTCTTAGAAGGAACTGGCGATTCCTAAAGATAAAAATAGATACAAAAACAAATATAGCCAATGAAATGCTCGTAATATCACGGTAGATAAAGTTTAAACTTAACGAAAATTTTTGATGAAAGCATAAACATTATCATGAAAAGAAAATCATTTCTTGTTTAGCTATTCTTAGAAGTGAGCTGAGAATCTTCGAATAAAACCTTTTTGGCAAGATAAAAAAAATACAATAATTTTTGAAATGTTTTAAATCATAGGAAAGCTCCAAAGTAGTAAAAAATGAAATAAAAGCGAAATCTTTCGAGAGGATGACTTGAATGAATTAAAAAAGTAAAGAAAAAAAACCTCTTTCACGGTGCAAAGGCTTCATTTCCTTTCCTCCGCAAAATGTTCGCGAATGTTCCACTTTGGTCTGTGAGCGATGAACGATAACTTAACTCAATTCTTGTTAGGTTTTTCATGACAAATGCTCAATGTGTATCGCATAATGCATCATCTGATACCACAAACATACGTTATCGTGCTAATTAAGAAATCGATCGTAGTTCCGAAGATAGCAAAATGGATCACTCTCGTTGGATAACATCCACGATAAGGAAGCATCTAATTTCAGATAAAAGCGATATAAAACGAGAGGTAATATCACTTACCAAAATCAACGGTCAATTTATTACAGCTTCACCAAAACGGACATGGCAAGGTTGCTGGTTTTATTGGTTATAATAGCCGTAACATCAAGTATTACAGGCAATGAAATATCGGAGAAGGTTCCCTTACTGTTTCCTCGCGCTTGCGGCATCCATGGATGGAAAAAATGTCGCGTTGCGAGAAGAAGGTCACATTTACAGGTAACTGGTGAATTAATGCACGTCAAAGTACCTTCTCATTACATCTTTCTTAAAGCACAAAGTACCCCACACGTTGTTGTTGTTGTCTTTTTTTTTTTTAATCTCGGAACGGATTCGAATTGTTAGGCTCCAACTGTTCGAAAACGTAATTCTTCGCACTCTTATATAAAAAGAAACATTACCTTCTTGCCTTCCTGTTCGTATTCGAAATTCCATCATGCTATTTTCACAAAGGAGACATTGCAACAGGACTTTAGATTATCTAATAACTCGATGAAACTTGCAAAGAAGTCCTCAACAGAAATGTGAGACATGCAGAAATGCTCCCAATACTCAAAATGGCGCCAATCCAAAAAATTCAGCTCTTGCCAAACCTTCTTGCTACACGGTAGATCAAAACTCCACTAGGTCATGACACTGAATTTTCCGCAGGCGAAAGAAAGAAAGGGAAAGATGAAGGAATATGTGAATTCTGTGAGCAAAGTTGCAGAGACGATCGTAAAGTGCCTTGTCCGTGTTTTGGTTTTCTCCTCGTCATTTTCTTTTGGTTCATTTTCTATGAAAATGAAACTAAAACTTGGTCTTAAATGGTCAAGTTATTTTCATGTTATCATTTAACTATTTCAATTCATTTTAGAAGAAAAGCATCAACGCAAGGGACGTATACATCCGAGAGGATAAACATGACCTGTAGAAATCTTCAAACCAAAGAGTTACTCAGCCTTGATCAGCGTGGAAAGAGCCGGTTAGCTTAACGTAGCAAACAGCGATGTAATTTCTAAGAAAAATAAAAATCACTTATTCTATTCACTCCCTCGTGGCACGTTTTAGGGCCATGGTTAATAGATGGGCAAAATTCAAAGATTCAAATATAAGTTTTCAGTTTGTTCATTTATTTACTATTACTCGTTTTATTTTTGCTTTGGTCTTTTTTTATTATTATTTTCCTTACTTTGCACAAAGTGAGATTGAATAATTTGCAGTCAGCGAAATGTCAGCTTTGAAACTCTTTAAGGCGGCCAATTTACGTTATCAACTCACTTGACAATACTTAATTACCCTATTACACTCTCCCACGGACGCAGCACCGCAGTTTCTTCCGACAAAAAAACTCGTCGACATCAGAACGATCGCCTTTTATAAACCATCGCGAGGCAAAAGGTGTCGTTTTCCGAGTCTCCTTACCCATTCTCGCTCATGCATCTCTTTTATTAAAAACCAAAAAAATTCCATCTCCGAAAGTGGAACGTATCTATAAAAATTTAATACTTACTACATAAAATGTGAGATTCTGAAGAGAAAAAAGCTTAGAGCCTTATAATATTTTGTTCGAGTAGGACACCGCATTATAAAAAAGAACTCAGTGATGTGGTCACGCTTGCCATGGTAGTATGACGTACAAGATTTAACCTCTATTTACGAGAACCATGACCCATGGTTCACACAGCTGCTCCTTGTCGCCAAAACAGAACATCGAGAGGTTGAAAAGGAATCGAAAAGTTGAGACTTTGGTAAATCACAGGAAAGCGGCTAGATTGCTTGGAAATATTAAAAATAGCGGCATGCAAAGTCGAATTTCAAGCACGTTTGAAGGCAATTCAGAATTTTGGGCTTCACTATAGCATCTCAAAACGCGGTTAGCGTCATAATTTTTACTTAGCCCTTCGATAGCATGGACGAACTTGATAGGGTTGCTTAAGTATATACTACTTAAAAAAAAGGAATGATTGTGTTCGACCACCTTCTCATAATATGAATATATGTGAGCAACTTAAGAAGCAATTGAGTTTCATTTTCTAGAAGTGTTTTAGATGCTGTGTACGCTGCCTGGGCTTAAGATAATCGGTCGTTACTCCATTGATCAAGTCTTTTTTTAAAAAATCGTTAACAAGACCGAACAAAATTTTATCAGACGCTTGGTATTCTTCTATGAATATTATTATTATTGAAAGAGAGTGTTGGTCAGAAAAAAAATCTCTTTCTCTACGGCACAGCATCAGTTTTAGGTCGATTGTATCCTGATCGCCCAATCACACGATTTTGTTTTCACTCACCCAATTTCGCATTATCAAGAAACGCAACCAACCAATTTCATTATTTGACAAACTATCATTTAAATTTCGCCTAAAAATGATAAAGTGGGAATGCAATGGTTTAACGTTCTTGCTCTTGACTTTCATCTTTTGGAATACTCACAGATCAAATGTTCAAAACTTTGTTTTCTCGGTTCAAATACAATTGAATCTCGTTTTGGACTGCCCACTCTTCCCCACGACACAAGGTTAGGGATATAAGTTTACAAAATATTTTGAAGCGCATATTTGTTATGTTTATAATCATACAATCATACTCGTATCCTTTCATTGATTAGGGCAGACACTTTTTTTTCTGTATAATCCATTGAAGAACAGCCCTAAGATTTTAAGTGATCGTCAGGCAAGCACAAGTAACATTAACATCATTTATATTGAAAAACAACAGTGACGTCGAAAACAACACAGCCATTTACTTCAGCTCAGAATTTTCAATTTCTCGTTCCGAAATGCATCTAGTTTAAGATACAGAAAAAATTGAATTAAGATGAAAAAAGCTTCTACCTCTTTTTGGCTTATAAGGACGATTATTGGTTTCATGTTTCACTGTTGCGCATCGAAGGCAAGAAGACGATTTGATTCAAGTTTGTCAAGTCGTGTCGACCTCCCGCTTACTATGTTATATTTGTAGATACTTACCTCCTGCCTTAGTGCTGAAAAGAAAATGATAGTATTGGAAAGCTAATATTTCCTGTTTTCATAAACCTTTGATACTCAGTATTGACATCACGAGGTTCTGTATCCCGTTTAAAACGAAAAACACACTCCCCCTAAGGATAAAACATTCTGCCGTTTCGTTTCGACAACCTAAATGCTATTTATTAACGATCACTTCGCCGAACATTTCACTAAATGAGCTCTTGAAATTCAAAATTTTAAGTGATGCCAAACATTTGAGAAGAAAACGCTAAACTGGATGAAATCAAAGGCCAAACTTTTTGAAAATGCACTCCTCTAATTGGGAACGAAACAAAAGCTTATTTGGTAATGTCCGCTTTTTTACTGCTCTATCATCAAATGATGCTTCCTTTCCAAAATACTTACGGACTATTACATCTGCAGTTCTTTTGTGTGCAAAAACATTGTAAACAACATTTTCCTCAAATGCATCTTGAATATTTCTCTGTCGAAGTGTGACGCTCCAGAATTAAGTAAAACTATAAAATCTGCCTTTTAAGCTAGTATAAATTTCTTTTTTTTTTTGATGAGTTGTGTAACTTCAGTTCATCAAAACTAATAATATTGACTTGTGCATTTTCAACACAACATTCCCATCAGCTGCAATCTGCCTTCATCTTCAGTTAAGGAAGTGTCAATAAAAACAGTGATGTAGTGTGTGGTTTATTTACAACATTTTTTTTTTTGGTTTTGCAACAGATAGAAACCCAATGCAATGCTTCATCTGTTTCTGTAGTCCTTTGATCAGTCCAATAGGAAGTAATTATTCATTCCTTGACCTTTTGAATCAGCGTACAAAAGCTGTAAAGTGCTTCGGAAGGGGTAGTGGGTAGATAATATAACGCTGCTGCTAATGACAATTGATGAAGTTTAGATCGTTTCGTATCGTGGCCACACTTAGAGACACTCGTTTTTATGAGGAATGTAAGAGATTTCCCAAACAAACGAAAAAATATATCAAAGCCAAATTCCGCCCATGCCTTTTAAAGAGGAACGCACCTGCAGTTTCAAAAAGCATATAAACGAAAGGAAAAGGACAAAATTTTGGATCAACCAACAAACCACTCAGGTCTTTTCGATTCAATATCTATCCAAACTTTCCTCTAAAAATTTTTCCTTCAGAAAGAAAACTTTGAGATGTTTTCGACAAAATTTGTCCTCTTAGCGTTCCTTTTCCTAATCTCATCACCTTCATTAGCTTTTAAAATAGCTGGGAATGACGAGTTCCTAGGAAGTGGAGATGGCAGTCACAAACAGAAAAGTCTTTCGGGTCAATCCACTTTAGCTTGCTTTTGTGGAATGACATCGTTCAAGTGTTGCAAGGAACGAGGGGTAAGATCTGCATATTTCAATTAGATAATATTGAGGGAAAGCTTTTAAAATAATCATTTCAAGTCGGGCACTTGTCATTAGCCCTTGCATGGCTTTCTTGTTGTTTACACTGTTGTTTTCAGGGTTTTTTTTTTGTTTTCTTTTCTTTCACAACGCAGAAAGACTTTTGCACAACATGTTTTGTCAGCTTTCTCTTTAATCTACTTTTTTTTCAGAATTTTCCGTCCTCTGTAATCTAACGAATCTATTATTTTGTCCATACCTGATAGACGCTAAAAACGAATTTAAGTTATTCAAGTTAGAAACCGTCACATTTAATGCCTTTGTCAAAAATAAAATGTAAGCTAGTCTTGGACTAAAAATGATTTTCTTGTGTAAAAATATGAGAACCACATTCACATCGACACTTCGCCTTCGTTAAATCTATGTTTTTGTCGCATTCCTTCCCCCATTTTCTTCGATGTTTTAAACTTGAAAAAACAGCACCTCCCTACTTCTCTTAATACTTTTATCGTTCAAATATTTCTCATTTATCTTATTCTAATACATCCGCGTTTTGTCTGCCATCTGAACATTAAGTTCTGTTCATAAACTACGCCGTAGCTCAACTTTCACGCTATGCTAAAAATCTAGTAACTTTTACCCGTTTAAGATACATCATGAATCGATCGAACACACGATAATATATTTTTCTGTCAAAGCTTTTCATCATTGAGCGATCGTCCTTGAATTAACGCCTATTAAAGAGGCGATTTAAAATTATTCATAGCTCAATTTATGAACTAGATTCGTATTTTCAACTTCCTTGCCACTGAGTACAAAGAGAACCAATTTACTCTGTTGTTGCAATGAAAAATTACAGAAAAACCTAAGATATTCTTGAAGACATTCAAAAGTCGAAGAGAAGTTATATTTTCGTCATTTCATGGATTGCATTTAAACACTTAAATATGAAGTTGATGTCAAACATGTGAATAAACAAAGCAAAACGAAGTTGGAAAACAGTGACCTGTAATGGATTAAAGCATTTGGAACTCCCGCATGATGATGACGGTGAACTCTGCATGCGAAGAAACTGTTAAGCACAAAGAATAAGGCCGAGCGTTATATTACTTTACCGCCGAGTACAAAAGACAGAGAAATTACCCATGATAATGGCCGTAAATATGGCATGTGTGGACTCTTTCGCAAAAAAAACAGAGCTGCATTTTACGCTACGTTGACAATGAATTTTAAAAAATAATGAAACTCCTATTTACCCTTCACAGGTTTGGAAGAGATTCGAAGCATGGAAACAAAACAACAGGCTGTTATAAGGAATAAAAGAATAGGCGAATGCAGAAAAAGGAGATAAAAGAAGGAGAGCCATTAAGGACGGAGGTGATGAAAAAGTTTGATCTTGCGAATATCTTCTACGAGACAATGTTACAAGAAGCTAAGGCGCGTGAACTTAAAGGCTTGCTTTAAGTTGCTATGGATGTACTTTATTTTCCGCCCATGCAAAGAAATTTTATCTTTTAGTTGATACTGCTGGCGTGTTATTTAAATGAGGGCTGAATCAAAACCATACGTCAATAAACAGAGAAATGTATAAAAAGGAAGTAGAACTGGTCACCATATTCTCAGCGGTAGTGCTTGACATTTTCAATGTTCTATCACGATTCTTATTCAACCAATGTCTACAAGATTCTTGTGGGTGGCTTAGTTTCTAACGCTTTCTCTGACTTTTAAATTCTGGACATGAAAATGTTCAAGGTGACCGAGTTATATCGGAAATTTGTCACATATGCTTCCCTATGGTCCTCATAAACCATTTCTTTGTATCCTGAGGTACAACTCTCAGGTTTTTTTTCCCAATTTTTTTTTTCAAACATTCCTAAAAACAGGAAAATACCAAAAACATTGCAAGAAGTAAAGAAAAAGAAAGCAAACCTGTGCTCCTCAAGGGATAATAAAACTAGCTTTTCAAAATATAGACGACCAGGACAAGAGTAAAACCTACTAAAAATACATCAATTACCCATACCAAAGGGTAGCCTGGCAGGAATTTTACGAAAGGGCGACTAACGATAAATCCAAGAGGTTAGGGGCTAATTTTGTAATTTTTTTCGTTTAATGAAGCTATTTAGAACGACATAACCAATCATTTTTCAATGAATAGTTTCAGGCGGCAAATTCTCCTTTCATTTTCAAGTTTGAATTAGCTTCTCGGCACAAGGGATATAAACAGCCAAACCCTTTTTGAGGGAGGAACATTTCAGGTTGCCAGTTGTACAACTTCTGATGAAGTTCATCCACAATTTTCCCAAAAGGTGTAAACATATCGTCGAAAGCGATTGGGAAGATTGAAATATCCCGACCAGTACATTCTGTCATATGTAGTAGTTAAATTCGGTCATAGTCCTTGATTTTCAAGCGAAGATCATTTTGCCAAGTTCGTTCTTTTGTTCGTTCCTTCTTTCGTTCTCCTTTCTTCTATTTTTTCTTTTTTTTTAAAACCTTTTTTGATAGGCATGTAGTAATCAGGTGAAACATTCTAACAGCTAGAGAAACACATCCCAAACAAAGTTTCTCTCTGCTTACCACTAAGAAAAAAGGGTACCCAGAGGATACTTTAGAAGTCGATCGGGACGCTATTCAGTGGCCTTTGCAGTTGTGGCAAGGGGAAAGTTGCAAAGAAGTTAAACGAGGAGCAAAGGAGTGGACTGAATACCTGGAGAATCAAAAGGGATGGCCGTTAATGAAAGTTCGACTGGATAAAAAGACACAGCTTTCTCCATGAAGTATCGTTGACTGAACCCCTGAGCGGAAAGGAGCAGACAAAAGTAAATCCGGTCAGGACTGCGTTGGTGGAAAACCGGATAGGCACTGAATGCCCTTTTTTATTGTGTACAAAGTCTAAAGGTTGTCGTGGCAGTGAAATCTGGATCAATGCTGATGCTGTCTCCAACATATCGGCTCAGAGATGTTAATTCCACAAAGATTAACCGAAACTGGCCCAGTTTCGCATCTCTCAAAGAACTGAGGAAATACCTCTCGTTAATATTTCTGAATATTATTTGAAAACGAACTTACGAAAACACTTGACACAAATGAAAAAAAAAATTATAGAGAGCGTGGTTGCTAATCTACTGATGAAGGAGCCCGAAGGTGTATTTTATTATATTTGATTTCAAACATGGATTGTGGTTGTTGCAAAATTTCCGATTGACTATTGCTTGGGAAGAATTAAAAAACGCTAAATTCAGTGTATCTTGTATCAGACCTTAGTTTATTTTAAGGAATAATATGTCGCTATGTTCTCTGGGATGAATAAAATGACTCATTCATCAAATGATAGAATCTCTTCTACAGCGCAATAATTACCTCTTCTGTCAAAGCAACAGTGATTTACAGACAAGCATAATGAAAACCGAGTGAAATAAACACAAACTTCCGCACGTAAAAACTATTTAAAAAGATAATAAAATTGCTCTTTAAGATGAGCAAAAAGTCATCTCCAATTTTTTGAAACATTTGTGCCCTTTCCATTTCAAATATTATGAACATCATTACCATACAAAAAAAAATCGAGAAGCCAGGTAAATTTTTCTATTTGAAATGTTTGCCGTGGAATGCATGTGAGGTGGAAAACTCCTGATTAGTAACCTCTGGAAACCGAAAGTTTTTCAAACAGAATTTAAAAAAGGAAATTTTAATAGAGATATTTTAATCGAAATCATAGGATACTCCAAATAATCACAGTGAGTGGAAATTTTCATAAAAACCTGTAGCGAAGAACACAATACGTGCCAAAGATCTGTCTACGTCATTTATTTTTGTACGTCACCAGCTTCAATAAAATAAGGATCGTTCAAGCTCCTATTGATAGTAAGAATGCAATACCTTTGAACAGGTGAAGAAAATATATAAACTGGGATGAAAATCACAACAAAATGGTGGCATATAGATTACATCTAGCTCTTAAACTACGTCAGTGTCTTTTGAGGTAACAATATGCACCAGAGGCTTTGTCGTGGTGGGAGGTCAGTGACAAGAAGAGGCGTACATTTTCTATTAGGATCCTCTGAATTGGCACGCTTCAGGTTTTGGATTGCAAGGGATTGCTATGGAAGCACCTGCTGACTTCGTAAGTTGGACTATTCAAGATCTTTTTATAAGCCAGACATGATGGGAAATTCCCCTTAGCTGCCATATATTTTCCCGCAGTTGGTAAAGGCTAATCTGTTGTTATATCTAGAAAATGTTTTCCATCTCTGAGTACCTTTTTACCGTATAAGAGTTTTTTTTTTGAAAGCTCAATGCTTCTCAAGTCTACTTAGCTGAACGCACATCGACACCATTGCCATACGCACACGAATATTTACATCCCATTTGGTGAGACATTGTGGACGTCCTTATTTGTTGTTATCACATGACGTCACAGCAGCCGTATTGGGTGTCAAAACAATAAAAATGGCGGCCATGATTTCTCAATTGCGAGTGGCGGCTTTGGTTTCTTGAGGTGCAAATAGAGGTTTGATGAGACTTTTAGAGAGTTTGGGGGGTATTGTTATTCTTTGCCAGTGATATAAGTAGCATCGTTTACCAGGATCCAACATAGCTCTGATTGTTTTTTTTCATAGGTGAAAAGTTTTCCTTTTCCTGCTGCAAATTTATCAGGAGGGATCATTTTCTGTCAATTATTCAACCCTTTTACTTCCAAGATTTCATCAGGCTTTCTCCTTACTATCCGTCATAAGATTTGTATGGGATTGGTTTTGATAATTTGATATTCGATCAACCAATAAATAATCCTCTTGTTGTTATTTTCTTTATTCCCATCTCTTGTGCGCTCGTTACTTCATTGATTTTTTTAAAGAGAAATTTTTAAAGAGAAATTCAGCCAATTATGGGAGTTAAAGGGTCAAACGAATAGCGCTTAATCTTTCTTAGGCAACAAATGAGCAAAAACCTGACTTTTTTTTACCTGTACCCCGAGGTAAAATTGCAAATAAAAGGTAAACGGTGGTTTCATAGATACGTACTACGTCAGTTAATGATCATCATCAGTCACAAACCTGTGATGTTGTCAGTATTATTTTAATGGTGAAGCTAAAGCTAAAAGAATAAATAAAATTGCCAAACAGTATTTTATTTTGATCAAAGTGTATATCATATCTGTGCTATTAGGCCCGCGTACATTCAGCGAACTCGCACGAAAACTATTCCTTTAAAACCTTTATTTTTCCGCCGATTAACAAAAATAGCTGAAAATTAATTGTAAGCATGCCGTAGCTATTTTTAATTTTATGCTCTCCTGAAATAACTCATTTTCCAAATTGGTGTGAAAACAGTGACATCAAGAGCCATATTTGACGTCCGCATCATGAGTTGTACTCTTTATTCCCCAAGTTGTCCTCCATTCTTGGCATAAGCATTAAGCTCACTATACCCCATCTATAAAAAGAAAACAAAATGATGAAATACTTATTTATCAAATTATTTTTCAGTCAAGTGAAAAGAGAAGACGTGCCTAAGAATATCAATCTAGAAGCTCATGAACAGTTGTGCCAATACGTTTTTGGGAATTTCATTGTTATTGTGCAAGCAAAATGTTACTTCCATAACTTTCCATTCCCGACCTATACCATTAACTTCCTTCACCAGAGCCATAGTCACATTTTTGATCCATTTTCTGACAAGTTTGGAAACTTCGTGTAACGTTTCCACTCAATCTGCAAGGCCAAAACTATTATGATTTCAGCTGGGTAAGGAACAGGCTAGGAATAGGCAAATAATCTTGGAAAATTTAATCCGACGATGGAAGATCTCGCAGAATTTCTCAAGTGGAATTAAAGTTTCGGAATCATCAAGACTCTCCAATAGCTCCTACATTTAGAAAGATATTTCGGTAAAGGTATGGAACAGAGATGAAGCTCGTGATCATTACAAGTTGTCATATTTTTTTGGGAAATCTCCATGGCACAGATAATGAACACATATTTCTGTATCTCTGGGATCGACATTTTCATTGAGTCTGAGAGTATTATCTGTGAACGTTTCAGTCAAATTAAGAGGGAGACGGACACGCAAGCTTGATTGTAATATTTTCCAAGTGATAAACTAGCCATTTAAAGAGACGAGAAAATTTAAAAAAGAAATTTGTGGCAACCCTTAAATCTTGAAATATTGGGGTTTCAAATAATATATCGCATTAAACTTTCGCAGTCTGCTGATCACATTAATGTTATATAACAAATGCATGGCAACTCGGTAAGCGAATTATTTTTTCAAGGTAAGAAAAAGCCTTTTGGTTAAGAAGAACACTGCAACTCAGCATTTGAAGTGGTTGCTTGGAATTTAATCCCCGATTTAGACTGACCAGCAAATTAATTGTCTGCCTTTAATATCTATAGTAAGTCGGAGAACAGAAGTTAGCTTTTCGAATATCTCCTAAATAAAATCTCTTCGCAAAAAAATTGAGTAACGGGAGGAAAATAGAAGTTATATGAGATATGGAAGCTATACATCTAGTTTTAGGAGGGTTTCTTTCGTATTTGCTTTAGCATAAAGGGCAATTTACGAAGAAAAAAAATAAAGAAGAAAAATTATTCCAAATTAGGAATAATTACGAAACCTCATAAGGATATAAGTCCTCACGCTACCATCACAATATCATTCTGGGATCCGAAACTAACCTTTGAAAACATTCTTTTCCTCCGGCAGCATTTCACTGAGGTTACACCACATATGCAGGATGGTTTGGGTCGGCGATGAAAGGTTTGAAACTCAGCATCTTCTTTATGTTCCTTTCCGTTTGTCTCATCCAAGGCCAGCGAAGGGAAAATCATCAAGGCGAAGAGGAAGACGAGCATGACCGACATCTTTTTCAATTCTTCAAAGCGGAACTATTTTGATGTATTTCTTTTGCACGGGCTTGGAACTTGCACTATCATGTACCTTTTATATGTTAGAAAATCGCCGCTGTAATGTTTCAGTTTTGTGTGGGCGTTCTCTATGATCTATTTTGTTTTGGTTAGAGAGTATTCACGATTGCTCGGTCCAACGTGCCTTTAAATGAAAGCAATCAAGCGAATTTTGAGAAATAAAAACAAAAACCTTAAAATTAAGAACTATCTGGTATTTCTGTTGATTTGTCTTTTATTTTCAAGATCTGCCGACCGCGAAAAAAGCGAGGAATACCCAAGGTGGAATTTAAGTGAAAATGATTTAAAAACATTATTAAGAGGTATTTTTGGCTTCTCGTGTTTGTTTGTCGAAAGTTTAATTCCCAGACGCCCTTTCATCTATTTCAAGTTCTACTTTATATTAATTGTTAGAAGTTCAAGACCAAGTGATCAATCTTTCTTTTTATATACAACTTGTAACTAAGGTTAACGGTAATAAAAATGTTTCATTTCCGCTAAATATGAATACATTCACCGCAATAAGATTTAGAAAGGGAAGAAAAAAGCAAAAGGGTGCTTACTACTCTCGCTTGAGGAAACACATCTTGTTTTATTATGTCGTTTATAAGGATTTAAGAGCGCCAATTGAACATGGTAATTCAGCTGCTAAAGCGGTGACCTTGATTTCGTTCTCGGATTTGAAACGAGTTATCAAGTACGTTCGAAACATTAATATCTTCATCACTCTTAGCTTATTATTTCATCCTGACGCCCTTTGTGTGCTATAATGAACTGAGGTGGAAAGACCTGAGTAGAGAGAATTTCCTTCTCGAAATGTAAAAAGAGGTATTATCCCTCTGTAAACTTCGAGAACTTTAGGAACATATTCTTCAGAAGGTAAATAAGGTGCAATGCACACCGCTCAAATAATCGGAACTGACATATTGTCAACTGGGAAATTTTGAAAATGACGTCAACTTATTCTCAAGTTCCTTTTTGCCAACTTCAAAGGGCGAAAACAATTCGAGCCGGTAAATGTTTACAAAACTGCATTATTGATCGGGGCTATTTACATAATTACAACGAATGTAAAGAGCATAGTTTTTGTATTCACCAGTAGCCATAGGTGGTGTTTGCAAATGTATAATTTGACTTTAAACTTCATTGAAAATTAAAAAAAAAACCTCGATTAATGAATCATTTGTATTGCCAAAGAAAAGTTCAGATCCGGCTCTGAAATACTTTATAACGTTTCAGCCCCATATGTCCGACTCAAAGGCAGACCGCATCGCAAAATTCGTGAGTGTAATGAAGTGCAGGTATAAGAACTTTTTCTCTAGAATAAGGCTTCCTGTTAAAAAAAAAAAAAGGAGGAAAAATAAAAGATCCAATCGTTTCCGATTTAATGAAGTAAAAAGTAGTTTGCCAACCAAGAAAGTTAAAAAAAAACGACTTATTTCCAACGAAAATAACGAGATAAAGATCAGTTTAGTTGTTTAGAGAGGGAAGCGGCTTCTAAACGTTTGGGATGATTAATTACTTATCAACAGTAACGTCAAGGAGAGAATTCATCAAAAAAGAAAAACATCGTCAGGTTTTTTCCAAAAATACCTTACCACAGTATGTTTTGATTTCAAAGGTGAATACCTCGATCAGACTATAAATATAACTTTCAAAACTTAAATTATTTCCAAATAATTTCCACTAATTTATGGAGGGATTTTTTTATTATTCTAATTCACGAGAGGAATATCCAATAGCTGATCAAAAAAGACAGTATTTCTTATGCATTCCTTTAACTTTTCCTTCCCTTCCTCACTCCTTATCTGTATTTTCGCTCTTTTTTCCATTTTTCATCGTCTCTTTGATCAATTCTTTTTTATTTCCTTTTTTCTCTGCTTTTGTCTGTTTTTCCTCTTTTCTTTGTTCCTTCCTCACTAATTTTTTCCTCGACACTTTTCTTTTCTTTTTGTTGAAAAAAATTCTAGAGAAAGTGCTTACGAAACATTTTTAAAGATTGCAAAATTGTTTTTCCTGTTTGAAAAAGATAGAGAGTCCACTTTCTAAAGGAACAATTTTAAACGCGGCACTAGCGTGCGTAGGAGCGAAACAATAGCTTCACAAACCTAAAACATTAAACTTAGAATCCCTCCTTGCATCACATCGCTTTAATATAAAGATAATTTTTGACTGAAAGCTTAGAGCCTTTAATTCCACTTGGAATGGATTAAATCAAATCACAAAAATGCGAGCTTAGCATCGATTCACTTTCTTTCTCCTCCTTCACAAGCCTAGAATTTTTCTTACAGATTGAAAATTTCAGATTTTCTTTTTATCTAACTATACTTATTGTATAAATGTTCCAGGAGAGCTAAAACGCCCACCTTTCAGAATCCATTTAAAAACACCCAGGAGGGGTTCAAATTTCTCACTTTGAGAAGTTCTATTAAAAAATATATTACAAGAAAGAAAGGGTTGGGGGCGAAAGGTCATTATTAGCTAGCTATTGAATGAATCTTGAAGTGCTGACAATATCATTTAAGTAAGCTATTCAGTAGAACCTACATTGTCTAGTATCTCATTTTTCCCTTACTTGCTATGTTTTTTCTCCCTTCCAGAATTTGCTATCTGCAGGCTAAAAATGCGTACAAACTACAGCAGAGCAAAAGGTTATATAGCCATCTATCTCTCTTAAAAATGGTGATGCATAGGTAAGAAATGTTTGAGGAACGTTCTGCTAAGCACAACTTTTAAATGGTACTAAAACGGCATACACAGATTTAAGCCGAAACTAAAAATGATGTTCATATTTCACGAATGAAATGACGCTAGATCCAAGCTATATAATTACTCATAACAGTGCTTTGAATATTTTACATCAAATTCTTACTGTTGAATAGACCCGGTCAAAATCTAGCCATAAACGCATCACAGTCAAATTTGATAAATTAAGAGCAACCTGAAGAAACCATACTTTTCCCTATTTTAAGATTATTATGCCTTACATTGCCATGATATTACTTTTTCTTGAAAAATTTCAACCATGAACTCATTTCCCTTAATTTTAACTCACTCTCATGGGTCTTTAAATTCGCGATTACCAAGATTCCAAACATAAAACGAAAACAAAGAGAAAAATGAGAAATTTGATAACCTACACTCGGTCCAAAACGATCCTGCTGGTTTTCTCTCCTCCTTCGAAGGTCTGTTATTCATTAAGATTCTGCAGTCAAAAATCAAAAGTTGGATTTTTTGGGGGGACTAAATACTAATGAATCATTTCCTTTTTGACAAATAGCGAAATGAAAGTCCCCTGTTCATGTCTTTCAGCTTTTTGGCGAGATTAAGTGACCTTGAAAATAACTAAAAATGTGGTAATCAAAGTTACTTGTGAAAATCGCGTACCCATCTGAAAAAGAGCTGTTGAAAAGTAATTCAAAATCAGGAGCTAAACAAACTTTGTATCGAAATAAAAAACAT
This sequence comes from Pocillopora verrucosa, assembly GCF_036669915.1. Lineage (NCBI taxonomy): Eukaryota > Metazoa > Cnidaria > Anthozoa > Scleractinia > Pocilloporidae > Pocillopora > Pocillopora verrucosa. The sequence continues at coordinate 745,032 of NC_089320.1, read as the reverse complement.
CAATGGACAAACACTATGCCAGATGTTTGTGATATTTCTAACCAGTGCTTCTTGAAAACGACCGAAGAGCTGCAATTCAGATTACAAAACCTCACAGATGTGAGTTTCCTTTCTAAAAGTGATCGAAATGATAACTGTATCGACAAAAAAATAGAGAGAAACAGACTTCGACCTTTTAATTTTGCAAATTACTTTGCATGTTAATCGTAAAACTCAAAGAAATATTTTCCAATACCGGAAGTTTTCCAAAGATACACTTTTCCAAAAATTTCTTCAAATACTTCATGTACATTCCTGCTGATACGACAAATTATCTCATATCGTATAAAAAAGCAGCGACCAGATAAATTTTCATGAGGATTCTGTTTTCTTTCTCTCTCTTTCTCTCTCTGTATTACATTTCAACAAAGAGTTAACAATTATTTGAAATTTATCACAGTAATGGAACTAAAAGGGAGACCATGATAACTATGAGACGGGAAAAAGTTTTGTGGTTTAAATCTGTCTGATTTTGACGTCATAGCTCAAACGTAAAGTTATTATCAACAAACGAAAGATAGCAAAACTTCTACTAGAAAAAAACATCCAAATAAAGATCATAACGATAGAATATTTCGACATGAACAGAACTAATACGTTACACCCAATCGTATGGTATAAAAAGAAAATGATGAAATTAATGTGGACTTTGAATAAAAAAACCTTTGGCGTAAAATTACTGCTATTTAACAGCGTAATCAACGCTGACTGCTTAAATAATTATGCAAGTTTTCTCATTATTCCCCGCAAATATTGTCTTCTTCATTATCTTCCACTATATATCTGTGAATATAATCCAGAAGATCCCAAGAAGTAAAACTGTATTATCATTGGATGCTGGGAGACCAAAGATTTAACACAACGGGTAAAAATCATTTTAGTAATTTGCTAGGCTAATTGGAATTCGTCATTTTTTTCGAGTCCACGATTTTACAAATCTTGACAAATTCGATAAATCTGAGAATTTTTTTCGAGGGAAAAGAAGTCCAAAAGTCCAAAATAATCTAATTTGTTAAAAATTGCCAATGGAAATAATTTCCAATTGAAGCCGTATTTGTATCGATGAGAAAATTTATACATAGGTTGCAAAGTACTAATTGTTCTTACTTGGCCTGAAGTTGTTTAATTGCAATATTTCATTATTTCGAATGGATGAATATTACGAAAACCATCAACCTTAGTTAAACCGAAGATGCGTTTTCCAAACTTAAACCATCAAGACGTTCATTGGTTCCATCACAAGTACGCAGGCGTTTGGTTATCTACGCAACCACTTTAAAAGAAGATAGGCAAGGAAAGCGGCACTGTTTATAAATTAAAAATTTGGAACTCAGCGTTGGCCATCGTTGGGGAGAATCAGGAACGAAGACACTTTTTCCAGGTAACGCTAAGCAAGGTGAGTGTAGACAAATTTATCGTACGACGTTTGTCATTGTCACTTTTTGCTTCATCTGTGCAAGTCGTTTAATTTGAGGAATTGATCATTGAAGAGAAGATCATGGCTATTAGAAGGTCCGCCCTTTTTCAAATTGATTTCTTGGAAAGCAATAGACAGAAAAATGCACACGGAGGGTCAATACCTGGGTTTTGCTCCATTCAACAACGGAGTATTTGTCTGATGACTAAAATTGCTACACAAAAGGAAGAAAATTTAGGGCGTAAGATTTTTGGGATCACAAAGTAATTGAATAATTTTTTAGTCAAGGCAGGTTTTCTTAGGCCAAGCTTTGCAGCCGAGTGAGTATTTTTGAAAGCTACGAGCATGATTTCTCTACTAAACTTATCCTGCTTTGTTAACGGCAAACAGTGGTTGTGCTTACCAAAACATTTTGCCAAAAAAACAAAGAAAAACAGAGGATCCACTTGTAAAACTTAATTAGAATTCGGAATCAGCGCTAATGAAACCGCAAGACTTCGAATACCTCTAAGTGACATGGCGATAGATATCGTATTAAACACAAAAGGAAGAATCTCGATGTATCTTGTAAATGAAACTAAGTGCTGTTGTATATCTTACTGTCAGGTAACTCCTACTCAAGCTAACAAAGCGACAATGAAAACAAATTTTATGAAGCATATGAAAGTCAATTTCCCACGAAATGAACCGCAAATTAATTCATAACAATGTGTGGGACTGAACAAACAGCTTTTGGAAAGACTGATTTCTTCCGAATTTGTGACTGAGAAATACCGAGGCTTGCAGTAGTTTTGTTTTTGTTATCTTTTGTAAATGTTTAATCACTATCATTGTCTCTGCATCCCAAAAAAATATTCACCATCTCAAACGAAAGCGTTTGGGAGTTGAAACTTTAGCAGTTTTCTTTGCCTTACCATCATTCTTCATAAACGTATTCTTGTTTCACCGAGAGAAGATCTGAAGTTTTTGTTATCAATTTTCATATCAGTCGGAAGGGTGCCAAGGGATTTTTGCTGCAAAGCAAAAGACAGCTGAATATAGACATCGCTTATATTTCTCTTAAGGCCGGTTTCAAACTCCGTGCTACTCACTTAACCGTGCATACTGCATCAAATGGCGAGACGTGTGCAATTTTTCCTACGGAAGATTTTAGTAAGATGCTGCATTTTTTTCTGAAAGGCAGGTAGACCTAGTCACGCACTACGGAGCTGGCAAGACTTATTCACGTTATCATTCCTCTTAGATTTAGCATAGGAACGGTTGTCGTGTGTTGTATTTTTTACTGTCCCATATCCCCCCCCCCCCCTTCCCCATCTTCTTTGGTTCGTCCAAGTGTAGTTTTCAATCGAAATCATTCTATGCCTTTATGAAAAGAATTTGACATTTCACGTATTTTCCCCTATTCAGGACTTCTTCGTATTTCATTAATCTTCTGCCTCTAAGTACGCCCTTTGGTGGAAAAGATCGATGTTTGAATCCCCTATTTTCATGATTCCGTTTGGATAACGTTTTAAAAAGATTGCCTTTCTGTTCCCTCACGAGGTAGTTCTTTACAGCTTCATCGTCCTCCTCCTTCGCTTTCCACTTGTAATTCCCGTTTCCGCTATTACTCAAGAAATGCAGTGCCAAATACTTGTTGTAAAAAAACTGAGATACTTAGAAATCCCTAATTGGTAAAAAGCCTATCGTTTGCTGCACCGGTAAAGCCATAGAAAATTGAAACACTGTAATTTGTTTTTAAGTTTATCTAGTAAAAGCAATAGACCGACTTTCTATCAGTGCGATAGAAAGTGCGGTTTCTTGATTAAATTATCGAAGGTTGTATCTTGTATTGAGTTAATTGATTATTATTTTGTTTTCTTCATGCTCGACAACAAGGACGCTTTTCTCATTCACATTCCAGTGGGTTGATAAAAGCTGCTATGATGAAAGTTTCGCTGCTCGTCCTGAGTGTTCTTGTAGTGATACTTTTCTTGCACACCTTACACTACAGTGAGGCGTCCGAAATCTCTCAAGTACTGGACAGAGAAATTCGAGAATTAAGAGATGCTATCGAAAAGAGACGAAAGCGTAAGCCCTGTGGATTTACCTGGAACTTGAGGAAGTGTAAAAGCCGTGGAAAGCGGAGTTATAGGGACAAGAGGGTGAGATAATTAGAGAACGCGACAATTTTAACTTCGAGTTGCTGCTTTAATCTTTCACTGGTTCGCCGCCCTTTTTTGCGAGAAATATAAAACAACAAGAGAAGAAAAGCTCTTAACAGCATTTTCATGTGATATTTTCTTTACTGTTTAGGAATTTATGAATAATCAAATCAAAGACTATTTTTTACACCATTCTGCAAAATCGGCTCGCAAAAATGAAACTCCAACTTCCGAGATGAAAATAAAGCTTGTTGCCTTTTCTCTCCAATCACTTAAAAATTTTGAATTCAACTTCATCAATTTAGGCTAGGTGAAACTCAGCAAGGAAAGGGTGAATGATACAACCTTACTTCTTTTTATAGAGTGGAATAGCTCAGCAATCAACCGTGTGAATTAATTCTTTTTATAGAATGGAATAGCTCAGCAATCAACATCATTCAGTTCATTTGTACCCGATGATATGGATGCCTTGTTTAACGACTGGATAACTGAAGAGTAATGCGTCATGATATACCTTCACAACATTAAAAATATTAATTTAGAGCGAAATGTAGTAATATTGAAGCAATCATCTTGATCACATTATTTGGCATGGTGTAGGTAACCACGCCTAGTTAAAAATTGTGAACTGAATCGTGCAATGTATAAAGAAATTAGCCCTCATCACTTTTCCATGCAATGGTTCGTAAATGTATAGGAAAAGGACATTATCATGATTCTTTCAATTATAATTTTTTCAATTATTTTATTTTATTATTGATATATCAACTATTATAGACCAACGATAGAACAGGAATAAAATAATGATAGAGAAAATACACGAAAGTTCTTTGTTACTTTTCGTGTTTCTATTTCGGCCAAATTCACAATTCAATTGCAAGATTATTTTATTCGAGATAAGGATGCTTAGATGATGAAAATCTTACTCCTTTTGCATTGTCGGCAAATTCCTACTACGCAAGGGATGTCCAACATTGGATGCGTGCAATTGGTCTTTTCAGAAACTTGCACTAAAAATTTGGACCAGTCGAAAGCCGAAGTATCAACGTCACATCATCTCTCTAAATTTGAATCCAGAGAAGAATTGCAGCCCATCAAAATGCTCACGGAATAAACGGTATTGTGATCAAAACTGGAATTTTTTTTTCAAAAGTCAATTTCGTCATGAAATGTCGCAAACTGCTTTCCTTATTTTGTGAAATTGATATCCTGCCTCGGGGAGATAACATAGAGTATTATCTATTGTAGAATTTTTTATTTGTTTCTTCAGGGAACACGTTCAGCATTTGCGGTGAGTGTCACTCACAAAATGACCTTTGTATTGACTTTTTCCGAACAAAAAAATCGCGATCAATTGTCAAGTCGTTTGAAACTAAATTCTACCCTCGAATGTCGATATTTGACATTGCCTACAATTTGACAGACACAAATTTCAACAGAAAGCCGCATGAATGACACAATGATGAGGCTTCCTCTTCAAACCGGGTGATAATTAAAAATCTACTCTTGGCGGTCAATGCAAACGGAGATTAAAATTCATGTCTACGTTTGGCAATATGGATTCGTCCTCCAGAAACTTAGCAGAAAGCGTTACATCGATACAAACCCTGATGTCCACAGAACATTACCTCTGCATTGAATCTCTTGCAACGATAGTTTGGACAAGACAAATTAAAAAAATGGAAAAAAATTGACGCCAGAGTTGTCCTTCAATGAGGTGGTCATATTATTATCATAATACTCAAATAACCACACAAATTTAAATTAGTAATGAAATATTGTTGCATGGTTTCATTAGGGCCAGAGCTTTTCCATAGAGAAAATCTTCTACATCAGAGAAGTCAAATATTTCATCAGGATACGGCTTCTTTGTCACAAAGACAATTGATATCCTGCAGTTTACACTTCCACCGTAAAACAAACTATCATTTATTATTTATCACTAAGAAGAGGCTTGACATAGGTTCTTGGACATCTGGTTTTCATTTTGCAAAGTTTGCTTAGAGTCGTATTTTTATCATTTTAATACTCACGAGGGAAAATGAAGAAGTTAAGCACAAAATTTAATTATTTAAGACAAAAAACCAAGCCTCGTTTTCACATTTATAAATCGTCGTAAAAACCGAATGGCTTTCGAATTTATAAACCAATCAGAACTATCTGAGGTGCCTACGAGCGTGACGACGTCCTAAAATGATTGAAACCGTCGTCAGCGTTTCGCTCTGTGGAAAATATAGGTATTCTTACCCTATTAATTTCAAACAAGCTTCATTCTCAACCTTTTCGACAATATAATCAGTATTATGTTCCTCTTCAGAAACGATGAAATGTTATCCTAAAACTCCCGGACAATTTGAATGCGATTCTTCTAGAATTTTGATTGTTTAAGAACTATCAAGCTGGATAGGCTAACAACAATCCTATATAATGCAAGTAAGTCATAATTGTTCATGTGTGCACCGCTTTGCTGTTTATATGTGTTTATACTCGCTCTCAGAAGATAACTTCGTTAACGCCTATAAACCTTGCTTTGAAAATTGAAAAAAAAAATTTTGATTAAAAATAAAAAAGCAGAGAACATTTTTTTACAATAATTTTCATCAATTGAAAGCTGAACATGATATATGCAGGAAGCACATCCGATCATAACATATGGAGGAATACATCCAGTCATAATTTTGTAAAGAGGATAACTGATGCTCTTGTGCGAAGAAGCTGCAGAAGTCTTTACAATGATAGAGACATAAAGCTGTTAAGTACTTGTTCAGGAAGGGTGGTCGTCTTGTAAGTACAGTATGGTATCGCTACTTTTAAAAAATCTAAAAAGATGCGCGAATGCGATTATTTAGATTTTTCATATTCGCAGACGACATCCAACAACGCTTTCAAGCTATAGAAAGTCTTTGGAAAATGCGTCACGAACTTAATTTATCTCCATCTAAATTAACAGAAGGAGATCGTTGTTAAGGGATTAAACATAACTAGTGTTTTCTTAAACTATAACAATGAAAACAAAGAATATGGGGAAAAGAATGAAAAAAGAAAACACAGACGTACGGTACATTAAAAAAGCTCTAAGAAATGTTTCCAAAAACATCGTTTAAACCTTTTCAAGCTATTTCTGAGGCATATAGGACATTTTTCTAAAACAAACGTAACGTACTTAATGAATTCTTGTTAGGTAATTTGACAATAACAGTCAATTCAAAAGCTTATTAGTCTCGTATCGCTAAAGGACCCTCAGGCCATAATACATGTAACAATCGTTGTGTTTTGAAAAGTTTTTTTCTCTTTAGCAAATGGTTATTAGTAAAGAAAATAATGGTTTGAGTCCTTTCCCACGCAAAAAAAATGAAACAGCTATAAACGTTTCGCACTTTTACTAGAATATTGGATCAAGGGATTTCAGTCAAATTACATCACCATATCTTCGATGTGACTCTGATGGATTTTCGTGTAAAAGACCGTAATATAGGCAGAGTTAGAAGTTATGAACTGTTTTTGTTATATAAATTGAAAATTAGCATCAAAATTTACCTTATTGCTTGATTTCTAACCATGTAACAAAATCAATAAATCACTCATCATTCCAAATATATTTTTGAGCACTTTTCCATCAGAAATTGAACTCTTCGTGAAAGTAAGATATGTGTACCAGTTTTTTGTTAACACGAAAGTTGCGACAAATAAATAAAAGATTATCGTCTGGCGCAGGATCTAAAATAAGGAATTTATTCAGTTTTGCAGATTTCTCTTTGAATTGGGCGCGACATATCTCTTGAAAGCTTCTTTGTCGGGAAGTGTCAAATGCAATTGTAAAAAGACAAACTCAGAGAAACTTTAATTGAGAAGACATATATATATATAGCGTGGGCTAACGACAAACCCAAGTGAAGATTTAGAGGAAAGGAACTGTACTTTAAGCAAACACTGTTAAATTGGGTTTTAATATCTTCTATTAGAGCACGACACATGCCTTTCAATTGCTAAAAGCTGTTTCATTTTTCAAACGGAAGACGCCAGAACTTAAAGAACTGGCAGATAGTTTAATGATTATTTCCTAGTCTTCAAGTTATTGCTGCAAGTTTTCTCTCCTTGTTTACTAATTTTGTTGTAGTTCAAAATTTAAACAAAAATTCATGGCGTCTGGTGCATAAAAAAAAGATATTATCATCATGGGCTCTGTAATCCTTTTTCTGTAGCAAATTCAACCCAAAGAACACCTTTCGTAAAAACGACTTCTACTTCAAAGAAACCTGAGTAGTTTTTGCAACTTAAATCGTAATATTCTCGTGTAGAGGGACGTCTGAAAGAAAAATATTACATCCAGGTTATGTAGTAAATTTTGATCGATAAAGAATGAGAAGAGTGCAGGTGATGAAAGTAACTTTTATAGGTTACCCGCGAGATAACGTTTGGAAATCACGATAAACTGTGATTCCAATCATAGAATAGGGGACTGATGCGGAAAATCCTTCGGAAGAATTAATTTGAAGTTAAGATTACGAAAATGTCAGTTTATAGTTTGTCATAGGATTGCAAAACTACCAGGTTCATGGTTTGTCTTTCTAAAGAAGTCCATTAAGCAACAAGCCATAATAGTAATTCATTCCGGAATAGCAAGTTTCTTCTTTTTAATTGCCACTTTGGACAAGGCCAACGTTAACGAGTCCATAGCTGTCATAATGTTTAAACAGAGCGACGCCAAAAGGAAATGGAAGAACAAAAGTTATTCCAAGTGTAGTGAATTAAGGAGTTTTCGGCGGAAATTGGATGGGCGGGAGCTCATTGTAAACACTCTATAAATGCGAAGACTTCATAAGCAGATATACACAACCAAGAACCTGCTACTTTACGTAGAAGACATCATTTCTAACGTGTGCACCAGTAAAGCACACGCTCTGTTCAAAAGGTAAGCCTAAATAGCGACATTTTAATATTTTTCCATGGAAAGGTTGTTTCTAATGAGAAATTTCATTTCATTTTGCCTCCTAAGATAACTCGAAACACGAATATGTATATTTGTCTCGGTCAGTGATAATTTTTCTCGATGAAAATTTGTTTGGATACTCTGAAAGAGCGAAGCTATATATGCATATATATGATATGTATATGATATATATATGTATATATATATGTATATATATTGTATATATGTTGAGGTTTTTATCACCAAAATTAACAAGCGCCGAACGAAAGCAACGGTAACTTTAAAATTGTCAGGGATAATAAAAAATTTAAATAAACTGTATTTTCTTAAATTTGGATTTATTCATTTAAATTTTCAAAGCTTCATTTATGCAAACAACTGCATCTCACCTCATTACTTTAACACTCAGTAACTGAACTTAAAGGTAACTTATTAAAAGTACCTTGAGTATTCTCGTAGCTTCTCGTTAGTAATAAGTTATAGCTGTAAAACTTCATTTTTCTCTCCTATTCTCAATTTTTTTTCTATCTTATTTATTTCTTGTTTTTTTTTATGATTATATTTAAGCCAAAACAAATGTTTAGGATTATTTGAGTCATTAATTAAGCATGAACTAAATTTTCTGTCTTCATTACCAAAAGTGGCTTTGACGAAATAGGTGAGTATTTCAAATTTTCTAGGTTTTTTGTGAACCTTCTATGATACAACCATGAAATATAGGTGTTGGATGTTATTTGAAAACTTTTTAATGAGAGGATTTGAAGAACATCTAATCCCCTCATGTACGTTGTACTGATTCCATTTACTTGCTCTCGTTTCTATCAGCTTCGCACTTCTTTACAAATAGTCAACGTTAGTAATGAATAAATGTGATAACAAGTGTGGTGAAAAGATGTTATATTTTATCAAAGAGAACTTATAGATAGCAATTATAGATAGTTACTCGATCAGAGAGGGTAACATAATCTGACATGCAAAAAAGTGAATGCGATGGAACTGTACCTAATGGATTTTCATAAACTTTTTTCTATTAAAACAGGAAGCAAGAGCTTATCAACAAAATGCAACTTTTACATGCATTATTACTCACAGTCGTCGTTCTTTCCATCTTCATCCATGATGTCGCAGCGTCTTCAGATCTATCAAGTACTGACGACTTCCCTACAATGGACCTCAGATCTTTAGCAGCTAAGCGATTCATGCAACTCAAACGGGGCAATAATCTTTGTGGCATGTCGTATTACGGCTGCAGAAAAAATGGGGTGAGAAGCAAAGACATATGCTAATTGTTTATGAAATAATACTCCATTGAATTGTTTGATACTTAGGCTTGACTGGCACTGTCCTGAACTACAGAAGAGCCTGGGTCTTATATAAAGTCAAGGTTTCGACAACTTTTTCCTTCGGCGGCCGCCGATGGTGTGAAATTCGGCTGTGCTTAGAAAAGGGCCGCAAGGCCCGAGAGCCTGCTCGCATGCTGAACAAACGGCGGTAAAAGTCTTCTAGGCGGCGGTAGAGTGTCGGTCATTGGATCTTGGTGAGACCCCTGAAAGAGATCTGAGTTATTGGCACTTGTGCTTAACTGCGGTGCTGAATTAACCCAGCACGTTTTGAATGAAACCACACGAATCCGAAGGTCTGAATTCCCAGCAGCACCTTCGGCCTTACTCGCATACTTGGTGGTCGAAATCCATGTAAATGACAATTCTTATCTTGTCATAACTGGGTAAAACCTTGTATAGGGAATATACGATACCATGACAAAACGTCCAAAAAAATCTGCTAACTTGAACAAGCAAGATTTTCGGAAACAGTGCTGCGAATCGTATTACGTAGGTGAAATGTGAGGTGGAGGTGAGGGGAGGGGGGAAGGGTGAAAGAGAGAGAGAGGGGGGGGGAAAGAAGACAAGAAAGTCTGGTATTTTGTAGCAACGATCTTATATGATATATCTATAATTTCTTTCCTATGTTTAAAACAGAAACGCAGAAAAAAGTCATGGATGCCTCCACTTCGCAACATGCGCGATCATGAAGATCGTACCTTCGCGCAGAGACGTTGATAGCGAAGAACGGCAAACAACTGGGATCAAAATTGATCGCTCACCTTCAAACACTCACGAAAATATGAATAAAACTATCTATATTTAATATTCTTGAGTTAAGGCTTATAGTTAATAACTTGTTATTTTTAAAACCATTAAAATATTTAGAAATCAATATTAGTAGCTCAGCGTGTGTTGAATATATTCAAGAGGTGACGTGAATATTCCTCCTTTTTAGAGGAAGAAAGTCTTTGTTTTTTCGAGATGAAAACAGCCGCATATAGGATTGTTCATATTCAGAAGTAACCACTAAAATGACTCGGAACTCGAGGGTATTAAACTTCATAGATAGCTTAAGCACTGATGGGAATAACCTTGAAGATAACGTAGTTGTAAAAAGTTGATTGTATCAACACCATGCAACGGAATTGAAATCTTGCTTTACATATATTCCCTAAACAACTCTACTTCCAGCCACAATTACAAATGTAGGGTTTTAAAAACTCCTCCCAGCATCAACGGTAGTCAGATATCATGATGGTCGATCAGATCGTTCATCTCTCATTTGGTCTTAACAACGATATTTTTAATTTTATTAATTGAAAAGAGGGTTGTATCTTTGATATTCGCATTAAATTCGAGTAATGAGTCAAATTGAGTAATGTGAAACAAAAACTGCCATTAACTTCAAGGTTTCCAAGCATTTCAGCCATCGCTTTTCATCAAAGCTCGGAACGCACGGCGCCATGAAACTTTTTGTTCAAATACTCCTGAAAAGAGATTTTCAAAGATGCATATCGATTTCATGTCAACAGCATCCATCGAAGAGGGCAAAGTGAATATGTTACGGAATTTTACAGATGAAATTTCTGATTCGATTTCCTTGTAAATAAACTTGAAGTAACGACAGCTGTGATCACTTAGTGGAAGTAGCCCTACACTTTCTGAAATTTAACATCTATAACGAGATTGCGAATGCATGCATTTTTGTTTTAAATAAGACCTCGCTAAATGCATTTGCCTTGACAGATTCTTGATTTCTCACGCCCTCTTTTAATCGGAAATACGAAAACGTCAACAAATTTTCATTAAAAAAAAGAATATGCAGCACGAAAGCATGGGCGTTTTCAAAGACGTAACCGAATTTTCTGAGTTTGGGCAGCAAAATTTTACTCCCATTTGCCGAAGAAAAAACGCTGAGAATCTTGTATCCCGCCTTACACGGAATGCCTCGATTTTGTTGCTAGAAGGATCAACATCTGCATGGTTCTTCAGTGCGATTGAATCTTTATTCAGGGCTGAAAATCTCTAACATACTTATTTAATTGTTTTCTACAAGTCAGGGATGACTGTAGGAAAGTGCAACATTTAAAATCACCATTGTAACATACATTTAGCTAGAAGAAACGTGTAATCAAATTCTTTAGCGCATGCATCCTTCATATTCCTTAATGAGATGAATGTAAGCATCGAAGCCGAGTAAAGGGAGTCCTCTTCAAAGGATATTCAAACTACTGCGTTGAAATTGCCTTGAAACAGTTAGTTCGGGCGTTAGTTGTGCGTTTATCCAGACACGAAGCATGCGAGAAGAAACTCTTAAATAAGGTATCTCTCGTTTTCTATAAACTTCTTACATGTTTCTTATTTCGAAGAAAGAACGCTGAAGTTAGAACCACGTGTTATAATAACTTCGAGTTAAAAAAAAAAGCTCTATATTCTCTTTTCATCAGGAAACTATTACAATAATTATTTTAGGAAGACAAATATTTCTTAGTTTCCAGTAACAAAGAGAGGTATTTTTCCTTCACGTTTGATGACTTTGCGGAAAATTGGAGGACATAAAAAAGAAACCAGTCTTGCACAATAAAAGAAGTGAGTGACTTTACACCATAAGAAAATCTTTCCTTGCAGATCGCTTATTCCTGATTCAACTCAATGGGTAGAAGTTCTGTTTGGATATGTTTGCAAAAGGATAAGTGATTACTAATGATCAAGACCAAGATAATTGACGGGCTATCGAGAGAAACTGAACAGCAAAAATGCGGTCAAAATATTTACGAAACTAAATAGCAAACAGAACCAAATTAATTTTGAGAGCCTCTTTCTAGAAATACAATTGATGTTTACAGTGGCCTCTGTTGGGAGAATTGTAAAAGATGCACAATTTGACTGTAAATTACTAAATAATTTTCGCTTTTGACAGTATTTTTGTTTTTCAACTGAACCGAAATAAAACGGTCAAGGGAGGCAGAGAAAAACATGAATTCTAAGGAAACAAAATATATATGAGGTGAAATACAAGATCTCAGGTAAGAAATGTAGTCCATTTCTGAGACTCGCTCGTTCGAGAAAAATTGTTTTTTTATCATAAAATTGCTTTTTTTTTTTTTTTTTTTTTTAGTCTAGATAACACTTTCTCGATTAAAAAAAAATTGTTCAGTGTATAAAACATACAAACGAGGTATCCATGGTCTTCCTTAATGTTTGAAAAAAAAAATTTCTTCTAATTTGGGGCACTGGTACTTTTTTGTTGAAAGGCAATTAAGCAGCGTAGAATAAGAAATGGAGAGTTTTCATGATTTTTTGTCAATCTATCACCGAAGAGAGAACTAATTTCTCTAAAAACCATGCCACAATTAAATCGAAAATGAGAAAATGGAGGTACATATCACTTATTGTTTTGACAACACTGCATAAATTATGTGAAATGATTTTAAATTTCAATTTCTTCCCACTGTAAAGAGAGAAAATCATACTTGCAAACTGGTTTCTTAGTGTGATGAAGGTAAAAAGGTCTTCCAGCTGTCAAGCTATAAAGTTGATTTTTCGGTTCGTGGTTAAAATCGTTTTACAAAATTACTTTTTCTAGATACAACCGAAGGATTTCACTAAAGACCTTTTCCAGCTGGGAGACGTTTTCACGTTTAATTTGAACATAGAATAGAAAAATTTTAAGAGACACTTTTTAGCTTTCTTTTTTCTTTTAGTACTCTAACGATATAACATGACGCTGATCAAACGCCTATGAAGACTTGTTAGCGATAGTTTTTGCGAGACGTTAATTTCTATTATTTCTGCGAACAATGCGAAGGTTTAATAACAATGGGCTTTGCGAAACTCCTCATTAAAAAGTTTTTGAAATAAAAGTTACTTCGATCGCAGTGTGTAAGAGTCCCTGGCGAAAATGGAATGGGAGGGTCCTTATTGTTCGAGTCTTTTTTTCGTAAGACGAAGAAAAGCTTATCAGTGAAGAGCGCATTAAAAAAGCCGGAACACCACTGACAAAAAGGTCGAACCTCATGAGGACTTGGCAGACAACGACCGGCGTCTTACTTCACTACTGAGAGGTGAGTATTGTAAAAACTTCGTGTATAGGTCGATATGCAGCATTGCGTCGTTAAAAAAAAGGGTCTCGAAAGACCTATACAAAGCTAATGACATAAAGCAGTCTTATTGTCGTACTAGACAAAACAACTAAGCTATAGTCGCAAAATACGAATGAAAGAAAATGGAAAAGCTTCTAAGGAAAGAGAAAATAATAGAATCTGTTCTTTACGTCTTTGAGGAGAGTAAAATCGGTTAATATGGAAGGTTCTAAACGACAAATCCGTTGTGAGATGCGTGTCTTTGCGAATGCAGTGATGTACAGTTACGTAAAAAATTGACTGTTTATGATTCAGATCAAGCCCCTTTTTTATTTTTATAATTATTATTTTTCAACTATTGGGGCCCTTTAAGTTTCTCTCTCTTTGACGACTGGTTATTGTTTCAGTCAACCTTGATAAGAAGAGGTAAGCCGCAAAAAAAAAAAAAAGTAGTTTCATTCGATGACATTTGAAAAAATGCGTGTAACGGAAGTCTTCATACATCTTGACATCTTTCCTCTTGCAGTAACAAACGCCAAGACGAAAGAACTGGAAAATGCAAGTTTCAATCGCGTTGTTATTTACAATAGCTACTCTGTCGTTGGTGTCTGTTGCTGTCAGAGGTTCGCCAATCTTCCATGTCGATGATAGTGCACTATCTGTGGAGAACCTTTTAGCGAGAGAAAGCAAACAAGGACAGGCACGGAAGCGGATATGTGGAATGTCCCTTTATGGCTGCAGCAGGGTAACTGAAGCGTTTGTGCCCTAAGAGAAAGGCTACACGGGAATGTTTTTCCCCTTCTCCCGAGGTCAAACTTTTCAATACCCTTAATTTTTTCATGAATTTTGACAGATTCAAACTCCATTTTCCAAAATTACAATTTAAAATGGTAGTCCTTTCACAAGTAACCCATGCATCCCATTTGAAGAATAAGAACGATATAAGTAAATCGAATTTAGCGAGGGATAGTTCAGTGGTTGTTTTTCTTGTCCATTCTTTTGATTCGACATTCAACTTGGGGTGTTGGTTCCTTGGGGGGGAGGGGAGGGGTTTGAGATTAGGGTTAGAAAACCATCCGAACTAAGACATAAACCAACAATTAACTCAACCCATGATTGGCGGATCACAGCAATAAATGGCAGTTGAGTGCTCTCGCCACTAGCGCTATTTCTTCTCCTCTGATGTTACTACGGGATTATACTGTAACATGAGACCCTCAAACGCCTCTTTACAATTCCCAAAAACACATTCCCCTGTCCTTTCATGAGC
Organism: Pocillopora verrucosa; assembly: GCF_036669915.1. Classification (NCBI taxonomy): domain Eukaryota; kingdom Metazoa; phylum Cnidaria; class Anthozoa; order Scleractinia; family Pocilloporidae; genus Pocillopora; species Pocillopora verrucosa. The sequence goes on along the minus strand of NC_089320.1, from coordinate 729,825 downwards.
GTCAACTCTTGAAATCCCTCTCATTTGAAGCCTGACAAGTGAACACCTATAGGGCGGACTATCCCGTAAAAAGCCGGAACAGGGTGACCACCTATCCCAAGACACAGGGAAGAATAGATGATTATGTAATCATGTTTTGCGCCCCTGTTACCGACCTCTTCATTCTTTGTAATGCACTCATTACAAATAATTAATACAAGATGCATGTTTTTCTGTTGAACACAGTATAACAAAAGATCATGGTTGGAACAGTTGAACAAAAAGCGTATTTACGGGGCTTACCCACCGTTCGGAGAAGAAGCAATCAAGTCCACGAACACGCGAAGAGGCAACTTATTACTAGAATACTAAAAATGGAAAGGTTGGGTCTTGTCACAAGACTGGTGTATCTAAAAACGCACAAGTGAAATAACCTATAATGCAATAAATAATTATTCTTACACTAAAGAAACGTCTCTTGAATGACTCAACCGCTCATCCTAAGTTATCTAACGTTTTCTCACGGTAGCAAGTCTCTTCATTTCGCATTTCCCGCCCAATGACAATGGTAGTTGCATTCAAAACCAGCTTTAAAAAGTTATACTCGATAAAAAAAAGTCATACTCAATAAAACAACAATTTTAATTCTGTATTTTATCGACTATAGTTTCTCTTTGTCATTACCATAAACACTGAAGGGAATCGAACCGCTTTCACTGGTTAAAACAAATTGACGTTGGTATTTCATACTTTGTTCACCTAGAGTTTATGGGCATTTCATGTCTCTGTCAATCTCTAACGTATGGTAGAAATTACGTGAAAACAACCCACTGAAAACGAACCACCACTTAACAATACAGTTTATCGCATCGGCGTCAGTTTCCGACAATTTTAAAGAAAAAAATTTTTTTTTCAATCTACCACTACACGGAAAATAAAGTGCAATTCCATTTTTTTCCCTCAAGGAACAAACCCCGAGTAATATGAATTTGTTAATCAGCTAGAAAATCATCGTCATCGTCATTTAAAAGGTCATCATCATCTATATTGAGGTCGTCCTGCGAACAGAACAGAAATATGCAACTGTTACAGAGGACTGCAAAATTTAACTTACCAGGAGTAAAAAGTTACTATGAAAAATGTTTAAAGGGGGAGAAATAATAGACTTTGTTTTGAAAAATGAAAATAGCATGAAAGTACCGCCGGTGACTTTTGCATCAAATATTCAACAAGAAAGCACCTCGTACTGGACATAAATTGCTTTAAATAAAAGACATTGCCGTACGTTCGTGAGTATAAGGAAAAGGTTTGTGTTAAAATACGAAAAAGGAATAACATACTGAGACAAAAACTACCAGATAAAAAAATTGTCCCAAAATCAATGCTTTAAAAGGATCTAACTGAAATTTTTATCTCAATTTCAAAGTCAGCAATCGGTTGTAAGCTACAGTAGTGGTTACAATAGCAACAGTTGTAGCCATTAAAATTTGGCACATCACAAAGACTTTGTTCGTTACGTGTCTGACGGAATTGAGATAAGGATCAATAAAACAATAGTAACATTTTGGGAAACTTACGTCTTCGTCATCGTCCTGACCACCGAAGTCGAAATCGTCGAGTTCGTCTTCGTCCTGTAATGCAAGGTACAGCAGGATTTTTTTCAACTGTTAATACAAAAGAAACGGACTGGGCATTAACCGAACAGGAGAGAGGGAAAGAGAAAGAATGGAAATCACAAAGGAACAACAACAGTAACCTCTCTCACCTTATCATCCTCGACTGCAGGTTTCGTATCGGCAGCAGGACTTTTCACGGGTTCTTTTTCTGCCGCTGGAGGTCTAGCCGCTGGCGGTCTGTCCGCAGGCGCAGGAGGCGGTGAAGAGTGAGTTGCGGCTGACGATCTGGAAGCCAATGAGGGAGGTGACGGCTCGATTGGCTGGGATGCAGAAGGTTCACCGAAAGACAAACTTTCTACCGAAGCCTGAAATAAAACCACGTAAATATCTAATGCAAATGACTAAGACAACGAAGGTTTGAAATCGGGACATTAAACCGAGGATTTACACAGTAAGGAGTTCCGCCATGTTTTGTACACCTTGGCATATTAACCTTTTACACCACAAAATTAACACTCTCCACACTGTTCCCTTTACATTTCTTATGTTACCGACTAGGAGAATTGTTTGACAATCAGGAGCTTTTTGAACTGGTGATAATTTCCTTTACTATTCGTTTCAAGGGTGACACTGTAAGAGGAAATTAGAATCCAGTCACCCTTAGGGCAAGGGGTTAAGCTTAACGTCTGCAGGTTTGTTGGTTGTAATTGCTATTAATTTTCTTTCATTTCATTTTCTTCTTGGCTATTCTTAACTCTTCGGTATTGACCCACCATGACAATCTATCACTTAAGGGTCCCCTTTAAAAGATCGTCAGTTTTTTAAGACTCAAAAAAGCAAAGTAACATGACAACAATTTAAACCACAAGCTGAAAAAATATCTCACGAGAATTGAGTCCAAGCTTCCATCTTCCTTGGCTGCTTTCATTTCTTCAAACACATCACGCTCAGAGTTACTCTATAAATGAAAAAAAATTGCCACACAAATCAAGGTCCCATATTTGCCAGTGTCAACAGAGAGGTAAGCACTGTAAAGTCAAACCTTGTAGGAACGGATTCCCGAAACTATAAAAAGCAAGATGCGGAGAAGTTGACACTTTTACAGCTGTCATTGGATGACAATAAGGTTGCGAAGATGCGCCTAAAGGGCAATGTAAGAATACAAAGAGCCATTTACCAAAGTAAGTCTGTACACCACGCAAATAATCTTACCGGAACATGCTTATACTGGGCAGCAGGTTTCATTTGCACTCTTTCCCGCTTCAGAAACTGGAAAAAATGAGTACAGAGACATTTTTTTCAGAAACTTGAACATTTTCAACAGCAAGCAGAAAATAGACGTTGACAAAAAACAATAACCTAATTAAGAACATCTGGAAATTGAGAAAAGTCCTTAATCTGACCTGCTCCGCTTGCAAAGCTTCTTGAAATTCGGGGAACAGATTCTCATATTCGGAAGGATCTGCCAGAGAATCAGCAGCCTTTTTATTGACTTTCGCTAAATCTTCTTTCCACAATTGGACAATCCTTAAAACAGAACAAAATGGTAGATATACAGTTAAAGAGTTGTAATATTCCCTTGAGCTGAAAAAAATTATTAACTACTCTTCACGGTCCACTACATGGAGAAATCAGATGAAACAAAACTTCTTGTATCATCTCGTCCCACTAAAGATAAATAACCGAATAAATATATAAATCAAATATCATGTTGTCATAAATATATCTGTTGAAACTTGATTCACTTCCTTCGCCATCAACATCGACTAGAAAGGCGACAAGCTTCACTTGTGATTACTTTCTGCACTTTTTGTAGTTAGGAGTTTATGTGATGGAATCGAGCCACTTCAGTTGACTTGCTCCATTCACAAGTGCACCCTTAACAATGGGGATGTTCAGTTGTATCGGGGATTTCTGAAGCAAAACAAGAAAGCTACATTGCATCGAAACAATTTTGTGATATTTTTACTATGCATGCAATTGATGTCAAGCAATTATATATGGTCATGTTTAATACGCGTACGTAAAGTAAACAGACTTAATGGAAACTTCCAAGCAGTACTGTAGTTCCAACTGTTTCTCTTTTGTTTGTAGAGAGCCAAAATTCCGTATTTATTTTGGAAAAGTTGAACTCTGCCTATCAAATTAAGGGTGAAGAAACTTACTTTGACACATGGCTTGGTAAGTAAGTACGAGCCATGAACGCTGCCTCTGGATACCGTCCCGTGCTGCATAGCAACTCAATACCTTCTTCCAGCCTGGTGAAATAACAAGGTACATCAGGTAACGGCATAAGTTTTTGGAAGAAGATGAGGAGGATATTTGCAGTAATAAACACAACTTAAGCAGCAGTGAAAAAAATTTTAGACTGTGCGGGAGTTTAACCCATGACGCGTGACCTCTGTGATACCGATGCCGTGCTCTACCAACTGAGCTACTAAGCCAAGTGGAAGCTGGTCACTTTATTGCATCGTACACGAGGACGTGCATGACCTGGCGAATTTTTGATTAGCACACACAGTGAAACCTGCATGACGAAGAGCAGACCTTCCTTCGTTAGTCTACTCGTCGTGTCTTCGAGCCAGATATTTTTCCCGTCAGTAAGTGCAAATTTCGCTCTGACGATGGGCTAAAGCTCGAAACGTCAGCTTTTGAAAATTATCACGGTGGCCAATATATACTATCAACTAAATTGAAAAATCAAATTGTCTTGTAATACCCTCCATCGACGCAGCACCACAGTTTATTCAGTAAGTACGTAATCTCTACTCAAACACTTAAGTTCAGCTAATCAATTTTTTTTTTGTAAATACATGTACTCGACATACATGCACACTGTACGGTTAGAACACGTCATTTCGGGTTCTCTGCTTGGATTTTTTTCAAACCCTCCCGAACACAGAGCTAAAACATTCAAGTCGTAGTTCTGTTCGTCCATGCAGTTCAACAAAACAGACCAATTGGCAACACTAAGGGGAGCGAGCATTCCATCTTCCATTTGACTCATCCTTCCTAATTGTAAACCTGAATAACAGGGTAAAAAGACACGTTATCTACCTTCCGAGAAGGAAATATGCCAAAAAGGCCACGTTGTTCTTGCCCTTGTTAGCAGATGTCTCTGCGAGTCGTAAAATCATGTCAGCATCTCCAGCCGATGTGGCCAGTAATAGCAAGCCTCCGAAATCCTGTGCGTTTATCAGACACTCCTGAGCCAATTGGAACTGACACTTGGAGATGGCCAGCTCTGCCAGCTGCTTCCACTTGTGCTCACTCTGGAAGAAACAAAGAAAAATCAATTCATCGCAATTTACATGTATATCGGACAAAATGTATTAAAACAGAGCGAGTCTCACGGTTATCTTTGCAGTTTGGTGCACTTACACAGAACGAGAATGACTAAATTATTGGTAAAAGATGTGACACTGAAGAAGGAACAAATATTGCCTGATGAAATCTCCTTCCACATACTCTTTTTGTTATGAAGGTTTTTAACTCAATGCATTGGCATCACAAGGAGATGTTGTATTAAATTAACTTCGGAATTGCTTAAAAACTGTACTAAGCCAGGTCAGGACAAAAAAAAAATTTGTAAAGTTTACCTCAGCTTCAGAAGCAATCTCATAAGCAATCTTCAGTTCTGAAAGTTGTATTGCCAGATCAAACCTGATAGAGAGAAACAATATTAAAATCAATCTTCATTATACCCTTCCTTCCCGTCAACTTATGATTGACTGGCACAGTAATTCTCATGGATCTCAAAATTACCTTTATTCATAAAGGCATTCCTAACATCAAATGTTCAACTTAGTCAATAATCTATTAAGTGAAAGGAATACGCTACAGGTGGCACATTTTAAAGTGGTCTAAAGAAGCACCCTGCGTTCTATCCTTAGGGTCCAATGTGATTGGTTACCACCATGTCGCTATGGCTTTCTCTCTTCACCTTCATTTACAATTGCTCTTAATACTCATTGCCATGGAAAATGCATTGCATTTTAAATAAAACAAAATTAAAAGAAAACGAATCAGTGGTTCGATAGAAGAGTAGTCACCTGTGTTCTGGGTCACAGGACACTGCCAGAGCTTGCTGCTTGAAACCTTGTTTCTCTAAAAAGTGAGCCACACGGTTTCGTTGTTCTCGCGGAATGGTGGGAAGAACCTAGATAAAAAAAAATAATAAGAACAGAATTGCTTAGGCCACCACGCCTCCATCCAAAACAGTGACAGAAGAACCACACAGACCTGCATCATGACACAACAGAAAATATCACAATACCTCCAGAATTATTTAGCCTGCATGTTCAGTATAAAAAAGAGGTGGTAAAAGAAGGGGGTGAGAGGATTTGAGAACAAAGCGCAATCATAAGAATCTGTTACAAACGCTTGTGCCTCACACTTAATGAACGCTCCCTCTTCTACCTCCTTGTAAGGCAGCCAAGCAGGCTATACTTTCTCAGAACATCCTGAGTTGGGGGACGCGTTCAATGGCCAGTATGAGACTGTACCTGTTTTGCTGTGTCAAAGTCTTCCCTCATCACGGCTGTCTGGTATTCCAGGACTGACAGGAGCAGGGAGTAACCCACAACATTCATGTCTTTGTCACTTAGATAAAGCCTGTTGTCTTTGGGTATGTAACCAAGGAGGTACATGGTCCTGAGAGGTAAAGATGTAATCACAGAATAAACCACAAGAAGACCCAGGCCCTCACCATTTGCACTGCAGCACTAGCGTTTTTTCCCTCCCATGGAAGTTTGAGACCTGGAGCAAAGCGAGCTAACCAAAGCTCTGCAAGGGGTCTGGCAGTCATTATTTGCACCAGACCCCTTGCAAACCTCTCTCTGGCAAGCTTTGCCAAACAACTCAAACTTCGTCAAGGACAAAGAAACACTTGTGCTACAGCGCTGATAATGATCTGCTTGTAGGCTAAATCAGAAACCTATATGCATGCATGAAACGTTTCAAAACATTTCCTTGTCATGTACAGTATATTGCTTACGAATTGATGATAACGTTAAGTGATCAAACATGTTCAGAAAAAAAATTATCTCTCATTTGCCCTTGGAACATTATACAAAGATATGAACAAACCTGTCTAAGTGGGCAATGGTGACAATTTCACCTCCAACATAGTAATTCAAACGATTCACAGCATTGGTGTAGATGAAACAGTCTCCAACCCAAATACCAGTCTTCACAGTATCCTCTATTTCGCCACAAACCTAAAACAAAAATAGTAAATGGACGGTTCCTACATCAACTGATTTTTAAGTACACAACAATCACATGAATACTGTGCATGTTGAAACATGTTCTCTTCATATGATTTCAGCTGAAAAAAGTAGAACAATACAGAACAAAATGGATGGCTCTTGCATCAGCTGATATTTCAAGTACACGTAACAGTTATATGTTGAGATATCTGTTCTACAAAGGCAATGTAAGCCTGCAGCAAAGCAACAAACAAGCATTTTTAATGCTTCCTTGACATCTCACAATCAAAAACTGAGTGTTAATCTTACATCAAAAGCATCCTCAATGCCATCTTCAGTAATGGACTCTGGATTTTCCTGAGCTTTGGCAACATTCTCAGCAACATACTTCAGAATGAAGAAGGACTCATCTGTGGCTATGCAGCACAGCTCACCACTATCAGCCCAATAAATCTAAAATGAACATGCACAGTGCAGTGAGACATGAAAGTTACATGTATATTCACACTTCCTTGCTGTATCATGAACTTTATGATTATTGACATGAACACGCACAACTGAACCAATAATTTGCACAAAATTAATCACCTGGTGAGCAATAAGACTTAAGTATAAAAGGGGTAAGTTTCTTAAAAAACTGTGGATCTGCACTGATGGGAAGTGGTGGGGGGGGGGGGAGGGGTGGAGGAGGGAGGGGGAAGAATAACAAGATAATTTGGTTCTATCAACTGATTTGATGATATACATTGTACACTGTAAGTTGGCCACTTAAGAGGGATTCTAAAGCTGATGATTTGAGGTTTAGCTCTTTGTCAGAGCAAATAGAGGAATTGAAGGTTGTGTGTGGTTTACATACAGAAAGATGGAGCTACACTATTGGTGGGAACATCATAAAATGAAAACCAAAAGAATAAATAAGTTGAATGCAATTTATAGTCTATGATATCTAGAAGAATATTCATATAATTTAGTTTAAAAGAACAACTTCAGTTCAGTAAAGAAGTAAAGTGTTCCCTGTAGTGCACATCTTTTCTTCTGGACGGTGAAAATTAAACAACTTACATTCTTTGGCTGAATTTCAATCCTACGGACAAGATCTGTGCTCTCCCAGTCAAAGAAAGCTAATCCACCAACTGACTTCACTCCAAGAAGATGACCACCAAATATGTCTGATGTAAAAATTAACAGATTGTGTAAGTTATGAAGGTCATTAATACAAGTGTACAGCTGTATGGGAGAGGACCCTCTGATAGGATTCTGAAAACATGGTTGTCAGAAATGAGCTACAGTAGCACACAAAAGTAAGTGGACAGCCTCTCAAATCAAGATCCTAAATATGTTAAGACTTCAGTAATCAAATAGAATTGTTCGCTTGAAACTGCAGATTGAGATCGTTGGTTCTCAATCCTCTATTACCGATCCTCAATCCTCCATCTTCTATTCTATATCCTTGATTCTCAATAATTGATAATTATTATCAATCCTCAAGCGTTGATTCTCAATTCTGCAATCTCTGATGTTTCACGAGGTCCCACTCCGATCAAGTTTGACTGCACATACATGTACATGTACATTGTGGTGACACAATGAGTTGCTCAGGGAATTTGGGAGGTTCAAACAGAACACATGCTACACTTACTTTCTGCACCAAACTCAGGTTTGAATGACTTCCTTTCTTTAAAATTTTTAAAGATCTTGATTTTGTTTCCATCTCTTATGGCATACCTGAAAATGGAAAAATATGTAAATGTAAATAAAAACAGTATCTTTAAATTCACCCCTTTGGCAACCAATCACTGTATGGTCGAGCCTTCCACAAAGAAGTCAGTTTCTTCCACATCAGGGCAATATGTAAACAGTCTAACTTTAAAATAGAAAAAGCAGTCTTAAGGTTTAGAGTTCACTTAAGTTAAACAAATCTTTTTACCAAAAGCCTGGTAGGTTTCATTGGGCTTCTTTCTTCTTTTAAAGTTAAATAACATCACCCTTAAAAAGGTCACTATAAATGTAGACACACTACATATGCTAAGTGGAATCTACATGTACTGGAACCAGTTGAACAATGTTATTAATGTAACAACTAATTTTAAATTTTCGCACAATCAAGAAACAGAAAATTAATGTCCATAAATTTCATGTCTTATATAAAACAGGCCACAGAACATTACATACTCAGATGAATCAGAAGCCCAAACAAATTCCTGTGCTGATCCAAAACTCTTATTCCTCAGTGCCATTGCTGTGTAAATGATGTACTCTCCATCACCACAAACAACAACAAATCTGCAAAAGAAAATTAATCAATAAACAAAGAGTACAAATTACATTGCCAACATGTTACACTGATCACCTTGGCTTTGGAATTCGACAAATTAAATATTGTACCTTCCATTTGGATTGTGGGACAATGTCTGGGGGAACATCTCACATGGCCCCATGTCTTTGATTGCCAGAGGAAGACGTTCACCATCTTTAACATCATAATCTAAAAAAAAGAAATAATAAAAAGTTTGATCACTCATAAATATTTTACTATGGTTTATAAAGTGTTTGGTTTAAGAATAACCACAGAAAACAAAGTGGTGACATGGATAAACACTTTTTCCAGCATGCAACACCAAAGCATAACAGTTACATGTTTGTAAACAATTTGCTTGAAGCCATTCAGTCTCTCAGTAATATATACTGTATATTTTAAAAGTGTTTTTGCATATGACAGGGTCTGTGTTGAATGATGATATAGTTAACAATTCAACTCCCTAAATTGATTAAGAAGTAACTTCTCCTAAAAACATCCAAACAATATCCTGCAAACAGGTAATAAGAATATTAAACTTATCAGTTACATGTAGAAGTTGTTATCCTGATATAAAACCCAATCGTTGTAACTAATTTACAAGCATATGTGTAGCAACTGGAGGGAAGGATTAACAATTAAGCAATTAACAACAATCTTGGAGGTTGAAGGTTTAATCTAAAATCATTTGTTACAGACCACACTCAAATGCCAGTTCACATTACATGAAAAAAAACTACCACATAATAAAGAGTGCATACAACTGTTCCAAATGCTCATGTTAAAACTTACCAGCCACATTTTTCAGGTTAGCCTGTTGAATTTCACTGTGCTTTGCAAATATGATTTTACCATTGGAATCCATAGACATTGCAGGCTCCTCCCGGCCAAGCTAAAGGTGAAAGAGAATCCACAACTTTGAACCCACACTAACCCCAAATATCTAAATAACAGATTTCTGTACTGTCAGTCATACAACTCTAATAATCTTACCACTGATAATTTGGCATTTGATAAGAAAGTCATTCCCTAATTGATGTTTTTCTTACTCCTCACCAGCTGTCAGTTTTCAGATGTAAATGTACAAGTTTGTATTTATCTTGCCCATCAGTAAAGTAGGATACAAACCTTGATAAGAATGCTTCCTTCATCATATCCAAGTGCAACATTGTTTGAGCCTTTAAGCATAGCCATGCTCCAAACTCTTTCTAGACCATAGTTAAGGGTGCTCTCCAGGCGGTATGTATTGGCTTGCCAAATGCGTACAGTACCTTTGGTAATGATAGGAATTACATTCAATTTACATATACACATCCAAAATCTGATGAATTAGTGTTTAACCACATTGAAAACAGTCAAGTTATCAACACTTCCATTTTTAACAGTAACCATCCATCATCTTACTGACACGCAGAAGAAACAAGATTGTTACATGTGTATATATAAAGCTGAACACACCATCCTCTGAGCCAGTCAAAATGATTGGCAATTCTGGGTGAAAACCAACACAAGAGATGTTCTGAGCATGTCCCTCAAGTGTTTGAACACAAGTTTTATTCTGAAATGCACAAAAAAAAAAATCAGTCACTGCTTTAATCAATATACACTGTAAAACTATCCTCCACAGACAAAAGTAAAGGACAAGAAAAGAAAAACCTTTGCACTACAAGATACATGTTTAGAGAGTCATTAACAAGTATTACATGATAGTGTAATTAACTTAACAGCCATTACTCACAGTGCCATAGGGATGTAGAGAAGTTGAACGAAATAAAAGGAAAGAACTACATGCCTCACATATTGAACTCTTTAACCCAAAAGCATGACCAGCACCTAATTATTCCTTACAGTATAGCTGCTGAACCAAACATTCAGGTCATGCAAATAAAACTGATCTTGATTGTTAAATACATTCCCCTTGTCTGTACCAGAGGTAATGAATAGAGTACAGTATGGAGATTTAAGCATTTTGATGCTAGGATACAATTGTGCATGTAAAAGGTTATGGTAAAACAACCAAGAAAAGAAGAATTAAAGAAAAACAAATATTTACCTGGTAGTCCCATATTTTCACAAGTCTGTCATCAGCACCAGAAATAAGATAGGGCTTCTCTCCTCCATGAAAATAGTCCACACAATTTACCCCCTGATAAGAGAAAATTTACAGTTTGTTAAAACAACAAAAAGCAGAGTTTTTAAAAACGTGATAGACACATATACATGTACATAATTTATGTGTAATAATACAAATTGCAACAATCAGCAGGAGTAAAATTCAAAACACAATTTAAATAATAAAGGAACATAAAAGTAAAATACATACTCTGTAAATATATATTTAATTCTTGCTTACACTACCTTTTCATGACCCTCCAGAGTGAAGTTTGGCGTGTTGGAACCCAGCTGCCATACCTGTGGTAACAAAACAAAGCAAATGTGTTAATAAAGCTGCGTGTACCAGCATAGAAAGGAAACTCTGCTGTCATTAACTTTAACTGCTTGTGTCCTCTTTATGTTAATATCACCCTTTCACAAAGGCAACAACTTGCTGCTATGTCCTCAATCTAATAAAAAATTTGGAGTTTGAAATCACCTCAAAACATTTTGAGCAGCATTCAGTACACCTACCTTGATTGTTCGGTCGAGAGAAGCACTAGCAAACTGGTTATTATCCTTGGGATTGATGACAATCTGCATCACATAATGGGTGTGCCCCTCAAACACTTGACTACATTGCCACTTCTTGTCCCAGTCCCAAAGTTTGATCAACATGTCATCTATGAGAGATAAGAAGCAAGAAGATTATAAGGAAAAAAACCAAAACAAAAACAGGAGCTCTTTTCATCTGTAAACAACCAATAAACATGCATCAAGGGAGGTACATGGATAATACAAGTGAAAAATAATTGAGAAAAGTGTTCAATCCAGGTGTAACCCTTTCACTCCCACAAGTGACCAAGGCAGAATTTCTCCTTACAATATCAAAACAATATCAAGCAGGTAGGTGATGAGAATAGAGAAGAATATAAATTACAGGATCATTAGTTGATCCAATACCAAATTCTCTGAACTAACATCATAAAAATTGTATGGCAGATAGTAAGGAGAATAAATATTATTAATTAGATCTTGGGAGTGAAAGGTTTAATGCAAAGTAAAATAGAGAGGAGAGAATGATCCACTTCCTTCCAAAATGCCTCCATCAACTTTAGGGATTAGATCAAGGAAGAAGGCTAAAAGAAAATCCACTTCAAGAGGGAAAATTAAAGCTCAGCTGGTATGTTTAATCCTTTTAATTCCAAAATCAGAATGATGAGTATTTCTCCACATCCCTTTGTAGGCCTCTCCTGAAAATACAACATTACCATATATCCTATCGAGAAATCCTCTTATTGATTTATTTTTTTTACTCTTCATCTGGCATGAACAAAACATTAGAAAGAGAGTTTACAAGCTGAGCACTGCTGGGGGAACCAAGGGAACTTTTTCTACTCACCACTGCTTGTTAGAACATATGGCTGAGTTGGATGGACAGCAATTGAGCGCAAGTAATCGGAATGAGCTTCAAAGCCATGAACCTGTAAAAAGGATTGCTCTGTTACATGAACAAAAAATTCATTAGAGAAAATTCAAACAGGTAGATGAACAGATACACTCTGTACATACTATACATGTAGGCCACCTTAAATAAATACCATGACATTCTTTGATATGCAGTTTTGGGTGGTAGATTATACAATGTAATTTTTAATGTACATGTATCAACATGCAATCATGTTTTGCTCTGTATTCTGTCTTCTTTTCACTCTGAATTATTACCTTCTCCAGGGTGTTGTAGTTAAAAACTCTCAGCATCATGTCATCCTACAAAAAATAATAGTTGAATCACTGGTTATTGAAAGAAGTACTCAGAAGTACAATATAAGCAAAGAACACAGAATGACACAACATTTGCTTGGAAACAACATAAGGATCATATTTAAAAGTGATTTTAAAAAGATTATAAAAAAAAAACATGGATATAAATAGTACTGTAGAAAATTACTGGAGAGTTCAAAAGCAAAGGAAGCTAAATGAAATTATATACTTACAGATCCAGTCACCACCCAATTTTTTCTTGGGACAAATTTAGAAGTACGCACTGCAAAAAAAAAACAAATAATACATTACAATACACTCGTTATAACTGGGCTACATATTATAGAAGCCTTGAGAAGGTAATTCTTCTGAGCAAATAAAGCTGTATGTTCATTTTTTACAGAAGTATTGAGAAATATATTAAACCCTTCAGGGTGTGAAATTAATTTTTTTTTCAGACAGCTGCTTGGCTCCTAAATTTTTCAAAGTGGTAGCCAATTCAAAAAAACTTGGTCACCATTTTTAAAGACAAACAAAACCTTTTTTTACGCTGCCAGCATTCTAGATAGACCCTCCAAAATTAGTATCGGTAATCACATGATTTCGAGTGCAATTTGGAATATATAAGCATGAGTAAATTTTTTTAAAGACTAACATAATTGTATGAGCCAGTAGGGCAAGTGCAATTTGTGGTCTTTGAAAAAATTAACAACTGCTTATTTGTTCCAAACTGCACAAGAGTTTCACTCGCAAATTTTCAAATTTTGTTGGGACATCCAAGGCTCACATTTGATTGGCTGTTTGTGAGTTTCTTTGATTATTGACCAATCAGAATGTCTGATTTGTTGCTTTCTTTACACTGAATTAACCCTCTTCTGCACTGAATTACATGAACACTGCATTTATCTTAACCAATCAGAACTGAGTAATTTTTCCATGTATATTATTAAGTTAGAAAAAAACATCTTAACATGCTACAAAGTTGACACTAGGATGGATGATATACAACATTCAAGTTCTCCTAAATCCAAGATGGCTTCTACTTATCAATCAAGATGCGTGTGCTACATTTTGGAAACAAACTTAACAAGGAAGTTTGCCACGGATTTATCTTTGGAAATCTTTTTAATTCACTATATATCTAGGTAAGGTTATGATAATAATTTGGCAACTAATTTTCAGGATTTGATTGCCAAAGTGAAAAATTTTGTCAAATCGGTGCCTGTATTACGTGCAATTTCACGCCCTGCCCTTTTTACAGTAATCTACTCAAAAACAGATGTCTATGCAACTTCTAATAAAAATAAGCATAGTCAAAGAGAAGAAAATATTCTGGATTTATATTTACTGTATCAAAAGTTCATACCTGGCAGGTCAGTAACTTCAAATGTCTTGACCAATGTCTGTGACTCAAAATTCCACACATGTACATTACCATTATACAAACTTGCCAGCATCCATGGTTCAGTTGGATGGACATCCACACACTTGACTCGGTCAGACCGAGCAGAGAGCTTACGCTGTAAACAAGAGGATAACTAGTGAGCCCTGTTTATAACCACCATACATTTACAGCATAAGTTACCTGAGGCACAATATAGACACAACAATAAAAACATAACACTATGCAAACACTGTACATGTAAATGTTTTGAAATAGTAGGGTAGCAATTGCTCGAGACATATTACACTAGCACAAACTACAACATAGCATGGCAGAAATCACTTCTACTGGTAAAAACAAAGACCCTGAACATAGATTTCTAATCATGCCAAAAACTAATGAGCAGAATTGCAAACTTTTAAGCTCCATCATATGTCAGGAACCCTCTTAATTAATGCAAACCCTCTTAAAAAGAGAATAGGAGTTTTCTGGTAATCGAAACACTCAATGTTGAAAGCTGAACCCAAGGTGTATTTTCTACATATTTTTATGCCTTATCAATCCTGACAATTTACTGTAAAGCTGTCGAGAACCGACTTGCTCTAAGGAATAAGATCTTATCACATTATTTCTCCAGTTTACCTTAATAAGATCTATTTTAAAAAGGCAAGATGGCAACAGGAGAGCCAGGGAATACGATCAGGGGCCGAAAATTTCAGAAATAAATGACTGCACATTCCCTAGAACTTACTTGGACACTCGCGGATTCATTAAGCTTATGTACCCTACGCAATGACACAGAAATTGAACACAAAACTAAAGATAAAGGGTATTATTTGTCACTTACCTTTACATCTAGTCTCAAAGGCTACAGATTCCATAAAAATGCAAAAGAAATAAAACAAGTCAGTAAAATCAGTAAGGAATTCTAAACGGGTCACTCGGGTTATTAGGAGAGCAACAAAAACACACAAATAGTAGTCACCGTCGACCAAAAAAACTCTAACCAACAAAACAAAACAAAATGAAATGTGTGTAAATATACATCTGTAGGGTTAAATGCAGATGGACTTTACCATAGTTGCCACAAAAATACGATCAGAGTTTCAAGGAAAGACACTTCTAACCGGTCAATATGGCCGACGTGGCACTGAATGTGACCCTCGCTTTCGTGCAATTTTTTCTGAGACCGCTGTACTGATAGAACGTGGACATAAACCCATGCGAAGCTTGCAACAATCTGCAACAGCGAGAAATTTCGCGCGCTCTCACTTTTTTCAGGTGTCAGATGGTAAACCGCAGAGGAATGAAAAAATGATGTGAGGCAGAATAATTAGCATAGTAAGAGCTACTATAACTGAGACCAAAACAATGCAAACGCGGTAGAAACTGATATGTTCATGTTCACCGCGGAGCACGCGCGCGGAGAAGCCTTGAAACTTAATTCGTCACATATTTTCGTCAAAATTAGCGCTTGTGACGTCAAACTTCTTTCACTGCCTTTGAATTTTTGCAAACGTTGTTGCGACGGTTTGGTCGAGTTATGAATTATCTTTTTATGGCGACGAAGAGGAACCAAAGTCAATAGATAATCGTCTTCTGTGGATCCTGAAATAATCAAGTTTATAAAGCTAAACATCTGGAGTCAACTGCTTCAAATTCACGGAGAAATCTTGGCACCCTGTGGAAGTGAACTACAAGCTTCGCATATTGAGGCAGTCAGTTTTCGAGTTTTCTTAATGGAATAAAGGTTAGTTGCCATAACTTTACAGATAAACTTAATTTGTTGTTTTGACAAGCTAATTCTGCACTGTAGAAAATTTTATTTCATCGCCGAGTCATGATGAATAAAAAGCAGCAAAGTGAAAAGACGATTTGCTCAACAATGAAAAGAATATTAAAAGAGCGTGGATTCTTATGATTGCAGCGAAAGAACGATTTAGATCTGAGAGCTTGTAAATTAGCTTTACCTTTGGCCTTTTGACGCTGCTACATGCCACAAACTTAAAGATTAGAACTGGTGTTGCCAGAGACCATTATTGTTGACTGCAGTTTCCAATATTTCCTTCTTTTGAGCGTTTGCCTTCGATTTGTTGCTATCTCAAGTTGAAGTCCACGGAGAAATTTGTGAGTCGCACATAAATGTTGATCGTACCGGTGAAAACTAACACTGATCTTGACGGATCCTGGTAGCTCGATATTATGATACTTATACAGCGCAGGATCTAATGTTGGACGTAATCGTTGGACTGTGATCTTTAGTATGCCTGATCATTAACAATTTCAGATCCCAAGATATGAAAGACTACCCTGTTTAATTAGTTAAAGGGGTCTTTATTTGAGAAGATACTAAATAAGATAAAACTAGCTGGGAATGTGCTAAAATGCAAAGGTCATCGTAATTTAGCCTTTTAATTAGGTGGTGCGACCGAATATTCAGCAATCTAACTGGGTTCCTTAAACATTTCCCGTTAGCATAATCCTAAATGCGACTGTCATCAAAGTGTGTGAAAATAGTCCTAGCACTTTGACTGGCATTTCCTTTAATTTTGTAACGTGCAAGCACATCTTGTTTTGATTCTTCTCAAGAAATTTCGATAATCATAGAAAACGCACTGTTTCTAGCTAAATAATATTGACGAATGGACAGGAAGGTGAATAAGAAAAGAACAAGGCAGGAAAAATTAAATGTGGACTAACTTTTGTCATTTTTGGTAGAAATCTTTTGTGCTTACACTCATTGCACCGCTTGCTGTTTCGACTCCGAGCGTGCATTCACAGGTATGTACGAACCCGCTGACTCGAACTCCCAGTGGGAACGAAAAGCGATTCGAGTTCGCGGAAAAAAATTCTTCGCGTTAGCTGAAAAAAAAAATGGTTCGAGTTAGCGGAAAAAAAAAATGGTTCGAGTTAGCGGGGGATTGGTGTTGGATTTCAACTATCCCGTTAATAATTAAAACAAAATTAACAATTTGTTTAACCACACTTGCACAGCCATCAGTCATTCTCATACATTCACTTTGCTTTAGAAAAGCTTTTTGATAAAAACTTTTAGTTTGGAAAGTTTAGTTTAACGTATTACGTTTTCATAAATCACGTTTATGTCAATCCTGATTAAAGATTGGGACGTGCTAATCAGCTATGTTCTGACACTTCGAAGTTTATCGACTGACGCCGTTTCTAGTTGAAGTTGGAGATCTCAGGATAAATTTGAACCTAAGGAATATAAAATTATTTCGAGTTTACTAAGTTCGAGTCAGCTGGCAGTAAATGACTGAAAAGACAGGGTCAAATTCAGGGAAAATTGTATTTTCTTGAGCTAGTGAGTTTCTTTACTTCCTTTGCTAACAGCGAGATATGAATGTTAAATTTTGTAATGTCAAGGAATCCAAAAGATTGTAAACATTTAGCAGTCGAATTTGGTTAAGTGAGGAATGAATAATACTAACGAATGCAATGAAAATGCAGCATGTATGATAATAATAATAATAATAATAATAAAGCCTTTATTTAAAGAGGGTGGCACTTAATAGCCAAAGGCTAATAAACTTGTGGTCCTCACAACTATTTACAATCTAAAATACTGTAAGCTAAAAAAATATATATATACAGTTAAAATATAAAATAAGACAAGATTCAATTATAAGATAAAAATAAATTATTAAATTATGAAATGATGCAAAAATTGTTGTTCCTTAAAAATCTTGGCAAACATGTTCTTTTTAAAACATGCTACAGAATTTAGTTTCCTAATTTCAATTGGTGTACTGTTCCACAGTCTTGTTGCCGAAACAGCGAAAGAGCGTCCTCCTTCTGTTTCTCTTTTATATTTAGGACAAACAGCATTAGTGCTTGAATATCTAGTGTTGCGGGAGTGCCGCTTATTATTTAAAATTAAGTGTTCATTTAGATAATTCGGCAAAGTCCCATTAATTCGCTTATACATTATTGTGCATTTATCAATCTTATGTTGCTCATAAAACGGGATCCAACCTAGCTTGTTAAACAAAGCAACTGATGGTGTCATGCGATCGGCATAACAAATAACGCGTGCCGCACGTTTTTGCAATCAATCGTTTTTGCAATGATAACAAATCAAAACATGTAGACAAGAAAAGATACAAACGAGCAAAAAGAGAATCAGATCTGCCGAGTGACCTGCGTCGCCTCGCCTTATTGCTTGAGTTCCTGAGCACGTGCGTCTTCTTTATGTTGTGTGTTTTTTCAAATCGGCGTGCCTGGCGTATGAACTCAAGTGTTAAGTGAGATGTTCCAGTGATCTTTTGTTTATTTTGGTCAATTGATTGAGGAAGTTAAGAGCTGCGAAGGGTGACATATCCGTAACGGTTTAAACACTGTGCGTAGATCTTATGAACCATAATAGAATTGAAGAGCATGCTTTTATCATTGAAGATCACGCGAGTATTCATCATAAATGCTTTTCTAGATCACAGTTAATGCTACTTCGTGTGATCGAACTTGATACTGCTGTATGGATGGGAGAGATGGCCAACCGTTTCATTTCCTGTACTTCCAACTGACGGCTGAGAGTTGAAAATTGATCTGGCTTAGAGGATTAAATCTTTATTTTGGAAGGTTTGCTATCTCTAACAACGCCTTCCAAAAAAAACGCTTTGCATTGTTCATTGATGCAAACCAGTGTAATTGTCGCTGGACATATAAACTTGTGATGAAATGTAAATACTGTTTCTTTTTATTTCACAGCAGCTGTCGCCCACAGGACCCAGGAACGCGCAGCATGTGCAAGAGTGTGATGGTTTTGTTTGTTTTTGTTATGACATTCTTCGAAGATTGTTTTGACTTCCTTGGAACAAATAGTCCTTTTATTGCTGTCACAAAGCAGAGTGGAAATTCCTGGTTCAGCTCGTCACGAAAGCTAACATTTTGTCGTAGGAGAGCGCTTGCTTTCTCAGGGCACCGCGTCTGGTTCAGTGAAGGGCAGGAGATTATTTCCGCAATATATTGAGAATATATCAGGATTTATACTGCCGATTGAAGACTTGGTAAGTTCAAGATTGTCAGAATGAAGCGGCGAAAGAATGTTCCCTTAAATACATATTACCATTTGATAACGACTTAGCGTTTCCAACCATAATTTTGAGTTCCACTTTGTCTCGTTCTAAAAAAAAACAGTTTCCAGGCTGCAGATTTTCTAGGATTACGTCAAGTTAGTTGGCTTACAATCCCGACGGAAATTCTAACTCATTACCCTGTCATAATTTATCTATTGAATAATTGTCTCAAACGTGACACTGAACTTTTCAAAGCAAATTGCTCAATACAATTGTCTGGTTAACTGTGAGTGCGTCAGATTAACTCAATTTAGTCCTTTCCTGAATATCGAGTAGTTTTTACTTTAAAGAAACAAGAGCTTCAAATTTTAAAACAAAACCACTAAAGCCTCCACTTAATTCGAGGGTTTCAGTTTCATCGAAGACTCAACGCGACTTAATTGCCTATTGAAACTTTTACTTTGGGAATGAATGGGTAGGAAATCGATGGCACAAATTCTGGTCAAAAACCATTGTCAGTCTGAGTATATTTTTTGAGCCCCTCATAGCCATCCAATGCACGATACAAGTTTGTTTACATTTTGCTTTTTTTTCCTTTTGTTTGAATCATTAAAAGCAATGGGCATTCCGGCAAGCCGCCCTGTTCATTGTTCAATTTCGCGCCATGTCTCCCTTACCACAAGCACGTCCGGCGGAAGTTCAGGATTGTTCTTAAAATTATTTCTTCTTTGGTGCGTTTTTTACACTTCAATTTATTGTGCAAGTTATGTAACTTTCATGCCCATGTTCAAAACCACATGTTGTGTTGTGAGAGCTTCCCGTGCTAAGGAATAGGACAAGCAGAACAAATTTAATACGTGTGTGGGCGAGAGGTGGGAAGGGTAAGTTGCTGCTCACTAGCTCCTCTCCCATGACTTCACAGACAATTGATGCAATCGGTACAAAGATTTTACACACAAATTGAGTGCCACTCGTCTTAAATCTTCCTGCGGGCGGAGAAACGCAATTAATGAGGGCCTGCTCTTAAGCTAATGAGGGAGGAAAGAAAGATGATAGTAGAAGACCCAGTAGCACCTCTTTTTAGAATAATCACCATCCTCTACATAGAATATTTCGCTTCAATTTGCTCGCAGACGTGGTCAACACACAGCACGTGCAGGAATGTACATGAGTGGTGGTCCATGATATTCAAGTTAGTAACTCTAAATGTTTTGAGCTGTTCTTTTCATTTCTTCTGTCTGTTGTTGAGCTGATTTCTCAGTCCTCTCTTAGGAATTTAGAACATATTCTGAGAAAAGATAGATTTAGAAGTCAATGTTTTAAGTTCCTTTTAGCCACAGGATTCCTTAATCATCGATTGCTTAAGTCTCTTATTTCTGAGCCCTGCATAAAGGTTATTGCACATCATGTTTAGGTCAAGTAATTTTTTGAGGTGGAAAGCGAATTAAAAAAGATAAACAGAATGCTAGACCATACCTACCCAACCGAAAGTTGGAGAGTTGGTGAGAGGAGGGATCCAGACTCCTTGATTCCATTCCCCCTCGGCCCTTTCTGCCCTTTATTTAAGTTAATCAATGGGTTGATGTTTACAACGACAGAGTAGACAATTTCTTAGGGTTATGGTTAGAATAAAAACAGATTAACTGTCTCGACATTTTGACCGAGTGGAATGTGTAATCATTCTTATTTATCAGGTGAAAGCTTGTGAAAGTAACTGCCAGTAATTACGAAGCAAGTGTCACCCAAAGGTTTCTTCTTCACGACTTGATGGGACCATCCGAGTTTTGTGTGGATTCGTTTCAGGCTCCTTAACTGTTTCAATTTTTGATCTTGATTTCGGTGGAGGATTTGTCAGCTGTCTGGTACGTTTTTTTGCGTTCATTTATTTGTGTATTTACTCGTTAGATTATTTAGTAAGCTGTCAACTTTTCATTTATTTGTTCATTAGTTACACCCTTTCGTGTGACAGGTATGTCGGCTGATAATGTCAGCGGCCGAGAGATTGTCCGAAAAAGAAATATTTCACCCGAAAAGCGAAGCTTCGTGGAACAATGTGAAATTTCGAGGACAATTTTTCAGCTAAGGACGCTATAAGCCCACTTACCATTAACACAGAAAGGAGCTATTAATTTTAATACCCTCCCCTTAATTTTCACATCGTGGAAAAACAGCTCTTAAAAAAAGCCAGTGTTGATCTGACGGAACACTCTTCAAAAAGAGTTACTTTTCTTTCCGTGTAAGATAATAGGAAATAATGGAACTCTTTTTAGTTGGCTTTTTCCGCTGGTTTCTCTCTTTTCGACGGAAATAATCGAAGGACAGATATCAACGTAGGTGGGGTTATTGCGTGATAACTGTCCAGTGATTTTGCACCAAAGGAGCCAATGAAATAGCGCGAAAAATTAATTGATGGCTTATGTGCATTTATACCTTAGAACATATATGACTAATTTGCAAAGTAAGATTTAAGATCAATGAGGACAATAAATCTTTTCTCAATCAACCTTTTTTTTTTTCATTAAGCGTTCATCCAGTTTATGTTTGGGATGGGATGTAAATGGAACAGGTTTTATTCAATGAAATATAACGTAGCAAGGTCATAATGGCCAAACAAAGAGTGTGTTTTCCTCAATTTTAATTTGTTTCCAATTTCAATGTCAATTTTCTGGAGCCATTGCCTGTTATCTAGTTTCAAAGAACAAATACGAAAGCGATTCTGCCATTCCTTTCCTAAAAAAATATTCTCCCCCATTTAAGGTTCAGGTACATTTTATTCACGTATACTTTTATGGAAAGTCCAGAGTGTTTGGATTCGAATCTGTAGATCAATGGGCTACCATGGTCTTCGCCTAATTCTTGTCCAAGAAAGGGTGAAAAAGTGCTCTGCTTGTTACACGTTCATACAAAGAGGACCTTTTTCCTCAGCATTGTGGTCGGTAGCTACTTAAGATAATAAGTTTACTCTATGAATCAGCGGCTTCATTGGTGTAAAGTACCATACGTGGACTTGAGTATTTGGAAGCCACCCTGAAAATCAATTGCCAGTTGTAATCTTAGCAGCACAAAGCTGAGTCTAAGGTTAAGGTTTATACCTGACGTATAAAAGACTATTATTGTATCCAGAGTTGTTTTGAGTTAATTGTGGAGGCTTCTGTGGTTCTTGAGAGCAATCTTTTTTCTTTCTTTTACACTCCAGAGTAGTTGGACACCACCCTGTGATTCCGTGGACAGGTTGTATCGTTTACAACAATGTGCTACGTTCAGGGTTGGCTACTGCTCTGCAGAAGGGTCACAACTGACTTAAAAAGGTGCACTAGAATCACCACCCCTAAAGTATAGAATGTCTAAATTTCCGGAGTAGTTGGACACCACCTTGTGAATCCGTGGACGGTTGCAAATTTCGCAACACCGTGCTACGTTCAGGGTTGGCTCCTACTCTGGAAAAGTTTTCCAACTGACTTTAAAAAGGAACACTGGGATCACCAGCTCTAAAGACTTGAATATTTTAATTCCAGAGTAGATGGATACCACCCAGACCCTGGAAAAAAACATGGACGATTACGACATTCACAACACGAAGCTCAGTCGAACGCAGGGCTGAGAAAGTTCCAACTTTCTTCAAATATGAAAAACTGGCATTCCTACAAAAAAGTTAATACCTAACTCTAAAGGCTTAGAGAATACTCATTTGAAATAAGGACGAATCTTTTGTTTTTTTTCTTGATATATATATATATATATATATATATATATGAAACGTGCAGACCCACTGGAAACTGCCCTATAAATCAATAGGTGGTTACGGTCTTTACAACTCAAAGCTTAGTCTAGCGCAGGGTTCGCCCCTACTTTGTGGTCATACCTCACTAGTAAAATGGGGTTCTGGATACTCATAAATTTGATGAGTTGGCTGTCGAGGCTTTCTTTGGTTTGTGACGATAATTTTACTCACTACTTTTCTATTTATTCATTCATTTCTGGGAAGACACCAGAGTAGTTTTACACCGCCTTGTGCATTAATGAACGCTTGTGATCTTCGCGACATTAAACTGCGTTCAACACAGGGCTGGGTTCTACTCTGAGTTGTACAAATGGACATTACAGGACTGCTGTTTCTTTTCCTAGAGCCTTCTATTTATAACATTACCTTTATGGAGAGACTAGAGTAGGTGGACACTATCCTGTTAATGAGTGGACTGCTGTGATTTTCCCAGCTCTAAGCTGTGCCTAACACAGGGCAGGCTCCCCTGAGCTGTGAAACTGGAAAGAGAAAGTTTGGAATTCTCCCATACGTGTAGTCACGTAACTCTCGAGGCTAGAATCACTCAGAAAAAGTCGTCAGATTTACTAATCATCCTTCTGATCTTAAAGTCTACGAATATTCCACATTAGAGAAAGATTTTCTTCTTGTCCCACGCTCGTGACAAGACGAAAAACATATTGCTCTGTTTCTTTATCGAGCTCAAAGCTTACCAGCTCTCTTGTTCTGTTCCACATTAGTTGGACATCACCCCATGAATCAGTGGATGGTTGCGATATTTGCAACACCAAGTTGTGTCTAACACAAGGCTGGCTCCCGCTTGCATTGGTTTAGTTACAACTGAACCAACGAAAGGAGCCATGTTCTTAGATATGTTTGATTGATTTATTAACTCTACAGCCCAACATACTTGGTGAAGAAACTTTCTCTTTATTATATATTATATTCTCTTGGTCCAGTCCACTATTTTATCAATAGCTCAGAGTTGTTGGACTTTGCCCTGTAAAGCGATGGACGGTCGTAATCTTTACCAACCAAGCTGTGTTCAGCACAGGGTGATTCCTTCTTTTTCATATAGGCCTGTAGAGAGAAATACTGAACCGATTTTAAAACTTTTTTATGGTCAGTAGACTCTGCTCTGGTTTATAGTTGGCTGAAATAGTTACTAATCGTAATGATGACCGGTCACACCCAAAGCTGCGTGTAGCTGGTGATACTGCATGAATACGGAAGTAAATAAAATTATGACTGTTTTCTAGTGTAGAAGGAACGAGGTTTCTAAGATAGAAAATTCTCTATCAGTGTTCAGTAGCTATTTAGAAATAGTGATGATCACCTGTATCACTTTTGTGAGACCTTTTGTAGGCCCCCCCCTGGAACGTTTGTACCTCCACTGCACATTTTTTACCCTTTCTGATATCATAAAAACGCTACTATCAAGGAAGGCTAGTCCTATCTCTTTTGGAAAGAGGTTGTTTACTTCTCTTAACTGTAAAGCAACAGTCGCAATTTTTCCTTATTTACTTATGAAAAGTCACATTCCCCATTTCCAGACTTTTGCAAGTCTGTATTCATTTTGTATCAAATTTATTTTAAGATTATCTTATTTTGGGCCAAATTAAACACAACCTTTAAGCAAAATGATTTCTGTGATGATATCAAATAGTAGAGTAAATGACTTCGCTAAAAAAGTTTATTTAGTCTTTTCACCACGCCCACGGCACGTTGTACCAAACGTAAGTTTGCAGAATCCTTTCTGTTGGTTTGAGGCAGTCTTGATGATAAGGCTCTTTGGAAGATTTTCTATGTTCTGCTTTCACCATTTCACCATTTTACCCCCATGTGCCTCCAAGTTTTGATTCTCTTTTAAGCGATGCTCCTAAGAGGTTGAACCAACAAATGTATTCTTTAATTTTTGTCAACTTTTTGTTGTTTCAGAATAGCTTTCACTGATTTCGTTGAAACCTTTAAGGAAATTGGAAAAGCAGGAATAAAAACGCATTTAAAACTAAAAAAAGAAGGACTATAAAGCTTGCCCTCTACAATGTGCGATTACATCATAGTCACAATTTCAATGGATGGTCTTCTTCAAAAAGGTTTAATGTGATTTATCTCAGTCTTCTTTAGTTATAAAAGTGTCTATATTCTACAAAAGAAAAAAAAGAAAGGAAAGAAGTCCAAGTAGCGTTTTCTTGAAGCTGAACAGGAAATTCTACCTATGAAATCTACTAGTAACCATGATTATTTCCTTATTTGGTAACTCTATTTGGCTTCTGTGTTAACGCAGCCATCAGATGTTGTCATTTGATTCTGTTGTCACCCTTTCATAATCCACTGGAAATATAATGAATTGAGTAAGTAAGGGGCACAGCATTTTCCTGAACCCCCAACTGTTTCTTTGTAGTTTACACCTTGGAAAAGGACGTTTCTAGGTCGGATCATAACCTTAACATTTCGTAGCTAAAACCGTTCAACCTTTCACCACGAAAAAAAGAAAAGAAACAAAAAAAAAACATTACATAAGAATAGTTAAATAACTCACACGTGTACTTTTAAACGTTTTGTAAGAAACTACCAGTCGAGTCTATTTTTTTCCTACTCACTGAAATAGATTCTATGATTTATTAACGTCGGTTCGTTCTCCCCCCTGTGTCGAGGTATTGTGTACAAGGACTTCAATATCCCTTGAGGGGCCCTTGTGCGCGCCGGGACACCCCGCTGGGCGGCATTGACAATCTGTGTAACACATTCAAATTCATCAGGTCTCGTTGAGAAAGGATCTTTAGAAGTTTCCGGCGCAAGGCCCTTTTAATTATAAATGTTGTCAAATCATTCAGCAGCATCTTTTAATTTTACGAAAATGCAAATTTTTCTTGGCGTTCGATTTTCTTTCGTCATGGACACACGTCTTACCACAAACCAAAATTGTTTTCTTTTCCGTCTCATTTCCAAAATGTTAGACCTGGGTTAACACTTGCCTGCTCGTGTAGATATTTTCCCACACGACAAGACACCTTTGCTGTTAGTTAGCATTAGTGGTATTTGTTTTGAACTCCCACACCCTAAGGTAGAGATTTGTAGACGAAACAGCAGAGCAGACGATAGATCAAAACACAAAGCCCTGTTTCGCCCTATTATTTTGATCGTGCAACAATCTTCCACACCAAACTCGGTATCTTGGATAATGCTGCTATTTTGTGTTCCACCTTTGCGGCAAACCTCAAATTAAAAAATATACATATTTCTTTAAAACGTACACCTTTTATTTTTTCCAGATAGTGGACATCATTAGGAAAGTAAAGCATGCTTTTCTCTTTTCATTTCACTCAAAAATAAACTACGAAATCAAGAAAGTCTCCCAATTTTGTATTTCTTTGTTTAATTGATCGCGAACAGAGTTTCTTTGAAGAAGCCGCAACGCTGTGCGTTCCTTTCTTTACATTGGAACACCTCGTGTGTCAGTTCAGATTTAAATAATTTGCAGACAAAGATGAATTCAAACACTCTAATTTGTAAGCGACTGGCCTGCGGTGAGAATTTGAAAGTAACCCAGAAAGCCAAATTAAAAACTCTGACAAATTCAACGAGGTCGCTATTGCCAAGGTTATTCATTTTCCTTGAGTTCGACCTGCAACATAATTACGTTTTTCTGTGGCACCCTACAAGGCAATTCTAAAAGAAATGCGAGATAACGAAAATTGGAAAATATCGCCGGCGGCTAAAATTGGTTGTCAACGCAGCACATTTTGGCTCGAAGATGAATTAGTGGTTTGAATGTCCGCTTGGGCAAAACCCTCCGCTCAGCTGGGAGGCAAAACATTGATGGCGTATTCTTATAATGTCCAAAGTTACATTACTGAGAAGCGAGAATTCATTTTCTTCCTTACATGTACCGGTGAAAATAAATAAAACCGGCTATCGTGTGGAAGTTCTTAGTAGTGTTATCTCGCATGGCCTCAAATAAATTGTAAATTTTAATATGATATTCAAGGAGTGGTTGATGAAAGTTTTATCGCTTCTTCGTTAATGTCTGTGATGCTTATGCGAATTAGATATTTGCTTTGTGCGAGCCATTATCTGCCATGACTGTCAAATAAGTAGAATATTGTATAGACTACAAAATGTAACAAGACGGGTCGAATAGCACTTCTTAGCAGTGATTTTGGTTTGATTTTACGAGATAAATTGATTCGCTCGCGTTACACCCCGCAATGCATTTGGATCGCCTGGGAAGAAAGTCGTCTTATAACACAATGTACTTTTTTTCCTTTTAAACTCGCAACAAAGATTTAACCATCAATCAGCCCATATACTCCTCCATATCACGACCTTATTGTCACTCAAACGTTATTCATTGACCCAAGCAATATACCACACTACACAAACAGCCATTACTTTAATTGTTGTAATAACCGGATGAAATACAAACATCAATTCACTTTTCTAAGACCGACTAAAAATATTTTGCCGTCGGTAAGATTGTTTACATTTGGCTATGTAAACAGCCGTTCGTAGGCGAGGGGATTTTGTACTCGGATACATGAATATTCCTATGATTGCTTTTAAAGGAAGCATTAAAATTTATTTTTGGAACCTTTCCGATGGTTTTGACTACAACGACAGCCGACAATCCATCTTAAAGGGGCAATTTGGCACAGCCTTGACATCATACGCAATTCGCGCAAATTGGGAATCAGATAATGTGAATGCTATTTTGACATTTCTGTTTGCTGTAGTCCTTTAATGTTATCAACACAATTAATGTGTTTCTAAGTTATACAAGGCTAAAATAGCCATAACATAGTTGCCACTACAAGAGCTCTCCTCGACTACCAAACTCTGTAGCACCAATGATATATAGCCAGCTTCCTAAATATAAAAAAAGCATGCTCTGTGAAGAATTGCAGATTTAGCTTGAAGAGTAAAAACAATGGCTAACTGCATCGTGGACAGACTTCACTAGTGGTCCATTTCTACGATTACTTTTAGCAGATATTTATCAAGTTCCAGCCTTCCTTATGAAGCCATGAGAAAATAATACATCGGTCGACCTTCTGTAGTCGTTCGATAAAAAATTATCCTTCAATACATTCAAGACTAGCAAACATAATTGAGACTTCAGATATGATTTGACTGCCTTATTCACCTTTTGTAGTCTTGACCCATATCATGTAGCCCCTTTTTCCCATTTTTCAGCACTTACGAAGGTTTTCAACTGAACACTTTTACTGTCGTTGACAAAGAGGCCACACTTCCAGATGGAAGCTTTTAGCTTAACTTGGTTGGAAAATTCAGCAGAGATGGGCTTGCTTCTCGAACACTGAAAACGTTGATTTGAATAATGGAAGGAACACCATTCTACTGTGAGATGAAACAAATCACTGTAAAACAGTTGCACTTTATTCAATGCTTACAGTTCTGCAACTATCATCACCCACTAGGTTTCACATTTGAAACATTTGGGAGCCTTGAATTTTCCGTTCCAAACCTCTGGGTCCCTCAAGTACATCCTGGAAATAGAAAAGAATGGTTTCAGTTGAAAGAATGAAAATGGAAAATTTTTCATTGCAAAAAACAAATGAGATCTACTTTTACAGCTTTCTATGAAACTCATAAAAATTTCATTCCAAGAAGTGTCACAATATTTTTATTCGCGCGGCGGTCTATTCTATGTCAATCAGTTCGAGAAATAATTCTATTCAGTTTTCTACGGCAACATACAGCTAACTTTATTGTTTTCCTTAGCTTTACAACCAACGTAAACAAGCTGGCATTGTGGGGAGAGATTCAAGGTGAACGATGAAACCCGTAAAAAAAACATTGCCAGCTTTTCTTTGCGTAGCTTTTAGCTTATCGCCGTAAGAGTTGTGTCCATCATGATAAGGGGCTTGTTATTTGCTGATGAAGGAAACGTTAGGTGATTTTGTGGAAATAAGAGCACTTTTTCGACTCATTTTTTATCTATACATTCAAGTATCATGCAATACTTTAATAGTGCTCTCAAGGGGTCCGATCTAAAAGTTAGACTCTTAAATTTGAATGTGTGTAGCGTAATTAATGCTGAGGGGAAACCGACAAATTCAAGTGCAATTTTATCGACAGCTTTGCAATATAGCATCGCTTGATTTGCCCAAAGGCAACGAAATAACGGCCGCTTAGATATGTATCTAAAAGCATAAAAAAATTTGCGGGTACAGCACTCACAGTCTTTGGACTCGTGGATCACCTTTAAAAAACCTGTTGGCATCGAACGACTAAGGATGAGATGAGTATATGACGCTGAGATAAAATCAAACCCTTCTCGAAAGCTCGTCGCTGACTATCTATCACTTGAAGACTTTAATGAATGAAGTACAATCTTACAATGCATGAATTACAATCTTAAAAATATTTGCAAACTCTTCCAGAAATTGACTCTTAAAGCCTTTGTAAATAATATGATCATAAAAGAAATAAGTTTTTTCTTTGGAACTCTTTTGCGAGGACAGTTATTTTGCCTCCGACAAAACAAACTTGGCCCCAGGGTATACATCACCCTCTCGTTTCAAGTAATGTAAAACTTCTGTCCTAAATTTGCATCTCAGCAAAATGAAATGTAAGTGGTGTTCAGAACTCTTTTTCCAAACGTGTTTTAGTATCAAGCAGTCTTATTAGGGCTCCTTTACATGAATCACTTCTCTTTATAAATTTTGATAAAACTATACTACATGGCCCTTAATCACGCTATAAGATGTTACAAGCAACTTGATAGTTTTACTTACCATTACAGGAAAACTCGAAATAAATTTGCCTATATTCTTTACAGTTTTCCTTTGTAAATTTTATTATCTAGTGCAAGTTTGGCTCGGGCTTCGAACTCCTCGCTAAATTGTTACTCTGTTTTAAAACATCTCCCCCTCCTTCTTTGACTGAAAACTCCGTATCTCTCCTCGCTCTTATAACTTCCCGACTAATTTGTTGTAATCTTCTGAAAGCCATTAGTCGTAAGACTGTTTTTTGTTTGCAGTCATGGCATTGTTCGGTTGCTTGCATACGAGGGTTCTTTACTTCCAGAGATCACCGACGTTATGTCCTCTCAGTATTGAAAATTTCATTTCTCCTCATGCTTTGGCGAAATTAAGTTCCCTGTGCGTCATTCGAGAGAAACATTTATTTGACAATTTTAAATCTTTTTGGAAGAGTTAATTCCTAAAAATAAAAATACCTGCACGTAAATATAACAAAATCAGACAAGCGTCTGTGATTTTTATTGCCGTGCGAACAAATACGACTTAATACCTAAAAAGCTCTAATCCAAGCGAGTTATGTACTAAGGCGAAATGTAGGCATCCAACAGTTAGCCTTGAATGAGATCTGCTTAAACCGTGACAAAGAGGATTATGAAAGTGATATCCTTAACCCTCAATCAGTGTGAAGCGAGTAAATTCTAAACGCGTTTGGGAGAGGACTTAGATTCAGATACATTAAGTACTTGAAAAATTGCCGGAAGACAATTGTTTTAAATTCACGGATATAATAGTATTTTACTCTCTTCCTTCACAAAGTAACGATTTTTAAAAGAGGTTTGGCTTAGTGTACGACCACTTTTACATTCCATGTGTGACTCAATTCGTTACCATAACGGTCAAATACATTTTACATTACACCTGCGTCGTTGTTTGTACGTATTTTTTTTCTTCTTTCCGATTCCTGTGTTACGTTTTCCTCGTTAAGTTTCAAGATTTGTGTCTGCAGTGTATTATGAAAAGGTCAAGGGTTCCTATGGCGAGATTTCTGACCGCAGGATCAGTTTTACCTTCTAACGTCTTAAAACTGTAACCCTGTGATTGTGGTTTTCCCGCTTGTTTCGAGGACAACTTCTTTGAGCTTTCAAGAATTTTAAATTATCACTGTCGGATGGAGAATCCATGTGCTTTCGTGTGCTGGAAACGATACTAATAGTGAGCAACTTTCCTCTCGTCTACTGTCATTGCGGCGCCTCTTCTCGGTGCTGTTTTGTTTCAATGTCAGAAAAGAAAATAAGTATTTTAAGCCATCAATAATTAGCAGCTCTTGATGAAAACAAGTTCAAGTTATATTAAACACGTTTAGATTATTTCAAGAATATTCTTATTTTGATTGTAGTGGAAAGGTTAGCGTTTGCAAAACGGTCCGCTTTAATTCGTCACAGGAAATGCTGAATGAGACTTGAAATCGCCCGATAACCTATCGTAAGTCGACATATTTTCGTTTTATCTTGCACTGCATTTTCTGAACGTTTCACCGAAGTCAAACAATTTTTCTGAGGCATCTCACGCTTCTTCAACAACACGGGTCACACACAACAAGCTCTTAGATCTAACCTTGTCATCTGCTAGAGGAATGATGTTAACTTAGTTGACACACTCTTAAACGCTAATTTCATTTATTAGCATTTTTTTGGATCTGTCCACATTTTCTATCGAGGACCACAAGACTCGACTCGCTGATTCATGCCAAGATCTTAAAGTAAGCTCAATATTTGTAGGAGGTATCTTGTTACATTTACTTCAGCAGGTGCCGAATTTTGTCATCCGTCCGCTTTGTCTCTATTTTTACTTTCATATGCTGCGCAAAAGCTGTTTATATTATGTTTCTTTTGTTGGCCTTGGTCAGGGACATGTTTGCCTGAAAACCTCACAAAAGTACTCGAGACACAAGACAATATGTGTTTACAGAAAAAGAGCGAAGCGGGATATTTTTTCACCAAGTTCTAGTGCACAATGGGGAGAAAAAATTTTTTCGTCAGGAAGATAATTTATTTCTGTTTGTGTGCGTTTGTACACTCTTCAATACATGATGAAGTTTTTGATAGCTCAAGTTATTACTTTGTTGATATACATTTTCATATTCTCCTTGTTTGAGAAGAAAATTTCAGCCCATTTGTTTACATTTCCAATCCATTTTCTTCGGTGTTAATTATTCGCCCACTATTCAGAAGTTCTTAAACACACGGCCTCGTTGTCTGATAATTCTTGCCATTTTAGCTTCAAAACATGCCGAAACGTAGGTAATTAAAAAAAAATAGCGTGCATAACATGGCGAACTGTTATTGAAAAATCGCAGTTTTTCACTTGCATTTGTAGCCTAATCATTACCCGCCGGTGCCAAATTTACACTCGCGCTTTGCCTGAAATTTTGGAATTCCCTTTATTTGTCATTACGTTTCCAATATTTTCGGATAACAAAACATTTCGTAATCTAGGAAGGAGGAAATTATCGTTTGCATAGCACCCGCGTAACACCTTTCATTACATAACCACTAATTGTTTATTAGTCAGAAGACTTCACTCAAAGTGGACTATGTTTGGTTTTTGTTCAAGCAAAAGAGGCTGTCTATTCGGCAATAAAAGATTTCCTTTGATATTTTTTGTAAGGAGAGACTCCTTCGCCATAACCGCGATTCTTTCATTACTCACTTCACCCAAAATATGGAATTTTTTTTTTCAGAAAAAATCATATCACATCGATCCATAAAACGTCTTACAATGTCGATAAGGACGGGATATATTCACAGCTTTGTTTAATTCTCGGAGAACAGAATTAAGACAATACTTTGGTAAAGTGAGTGCCTGGATGTTTTCATCTACATAGCTTTATTATGTATGATGTTTTAGAAAACCTTTCTAAGCACTAAATAAACTATGGGTTTTTAAGTTTTAGAAGAATTGGTTCAAGTAAATAATTTCCGGTAACCTCTCTAAACATGCAATTTGGTGCGACAAAGAAACTGCTTTTTCAAGTAGCACTGTTAAGTAAATATTGCTTTTTCGTTATCTTTGTCAAAGCAGACCGACTTACGATTTTAAGGGGCTGAGATTTTATTTACTGCCTGTTCTTTGTTCTACTGTTGGATATCAAATGGCGTTTTTAAAAATGATCGCTTAAGCAAGGCAAAAGACACGAACCTTGCCTTTGCTCAGATAATTTGTCTTCGATATATTTTATGTTAATACGTAGCCAAACGCTCCCTTCAGGTTCGGTACTTTGGTTCCCAAATGCATAAAACGCAAACTGGGATATAAATCACAGCAGCTGAGTCAAGATTGTTGTATACGATAAATCTTTAGCTAGTAATTCATTGTTAGATCAAGCATAAGCACTCAACCACGTAATGGAAGGCTATTCAATCTTACTGAGAAGAAAAGGCCAATAGAAATGTCGTTCAACGTGTTTTGTGCTAGAGGCCAACAAAAGGAACGTAATAAGAGTCCTAATGAAAGACATGTCATCCGTGGAACCTGTTGTTTATCCTTCTGGTTACCAGACCATGAGTGTTAAGCGAAATGGAAAGCATTGTCCGTTCGTTTTCCATCTGCTAACATATATCTAAGGCAAGAAACGTAACTTACACGCCTCGATACCGAAGGTGTTTTCCCTCCAGCTATAGATTTGTGAAAGACTACTTACATTAGCAGCCACATTACAACCATTGCCCGTACAAAAGTCGTACACACAGAACATACTGTACACAATAAACCAGGTATATCAGACTGACTAACTACCTTACAATAATAGTTTTGTTACTGGAATAATGTTGAGTCTTCAATCCTAAATATTCGGCGAGAATAGATAACAGATATAAAATAAACAGGGCACTAGTAAAAGAAACCTTTCGCTTCCAGTATTACCAGGGAGATTCTTTGAAACTTTTACTGATGAAAGAACATTTACTGATGAAAGGATTTGCCACCGGCAGAAAGAATTCTTTCACAATTCCCTCGATACGTCCAGCAGTGGTCTCGCCCGATGATACTATTGTTGTTAAGGACTGTTAAGAACAGACCTCATCTTTTTATCTCTAGTAACTCCAAAAGTAGAGAAAAAATCATTGTGCAACATATAAAACTTCAATGCCCCTTTTGGTGTCACTTTGCCTGTTCTTTTAGATAGTTTAAAAGTGATTTCAGAGTGTCACCTCGTAGACAAGTGTTACACGTGAAGGGCGTATGTATGTCACCCGTTTCTTTTCATTACGAACTGACATGTGTCATGAATCTTTTGGGGTTGGACTAAGTGATGGGAATCTTGGACATTTCTTGAAGATCTTACATCTCCTAACATCACTTTCTTGCCGAGTTAGCGCTGCTTGCCTATCACTCATTAAAGAACATCTTACCTTATAATTTATCTCATTTTCGGGACGCTCTGCAGAATCATTTTCCACACGCAGTCAGATGCATCCAACTTTCGTCCGTACTGCGCGAATCATTCTGACTTATTCCTCGGTTAAGTAACTTGGTGACTATTTAAAGTCTTGGTACACACATAGAAATAAAGAAAAACATTTTACCACACACACCTGGAGTGGTGCATGCTGCTGTTTTGGAAAGCTTGGGTTGAAAACATAGCGCAGCATGATCATGGGCATTCCGTCAAATGTTGTATTGTTTAATGATCGATGGGTCGGTTTAGCGTGGCGTATGGTTCTCTTTGCTTCACATTTACCTCTTCTGTTTACTTCTCTCTCTTCTCATTTAAAACTAGTTTGTTTTAGTAAATCTCAAGAACCTCCATAACTCAATTTCAAGTTTGCTATCTGTTCCTCTTAATTACTAGCATCGATTTTGTAGCAGTTTCGGCCTTTTTAGTTTCCAGAGGTGTCTCTTGTTTCCATCTTACTAAAGCTCTTTTGACATAGAATCTAGTCTTTGTAGTAATGTGATCAATCATGTCAACATGCTGTATCAGTTTGTTTGGAGAAAGAGCTTTCCGACCGAATTTTTAGGTGGATGTTCGGGTAAAGAGGTATGTTACTTTGTTCTTCACCCTACATTCTTTTTTTTAAGGAGGAGGTATCTATGACCCCATTCGGATATGTTTTTTTCTTGCAATGAAAATTCTTCCCCTCGCTTCGTTTGTTTTATGAGAATTTTTCATTCATACTGTCTAGGTTTGAGGGGGTAAGACTTCTGATGGAAATTGTCAATTCGGTTTTACAGAAGTGACCACACCCTGGAATTATCTTGGACACATGTCCAACTAAAACTCAGTTAATTTTATTTCTTCCAGTTTTTTTAGTATATTTTAGGGAGATACCCTTCACTCCTTTACAAGTAAGAAGCGTTGATTTTAGACTGCTAACGTAAACTATTCCCTCTATCATCCTGAGGATTTGAGAACATGTTTTAATAAGGACAAAGTCTTTTGACAAGAAAATATAATTTTATTACCCTACAAAGATATGTACATTATTTTTTTTTTTTTATCTTTTCACAATTGAATCTTTTTCGAGATAAGTCTATTGACGTCCTCAACGTTGATAGAAAACATTAGGTGACAATAATTGCAAATAACGTAAATCTAATAATATCCTATGCCTTGTTCAGCTAGTCTTTGAAAGTTACGAATCCCTTCGCTTTGGTGAATTCTATCTTCTTTCCTTAATTAAATATTGTTAAAACTGCGGAAATTGCTCAAACGAAATAAGAATGATCGCCCAAAGTATCCGGCTTAAATATTCATGATGTGAAACAGGATTTAATTTTGGAAAATTTCCCTGCAAAGGATCCGCAAATACCACATATTGATTATCTCTTCTTGTCGCCAAATATTTGCGCCTGATGTAACAACTTTCACTTTACTTGACGATTATTTTCAAGTTTGAAGTTTGTTTGCTCACGTAACGACAAACTGTGCTTTATATGGCATTATTTTCTTAAGAAACAATGTAAACAGCCCGATATTTAAATACTGATATCTTTTCTCTTGAAATAGATCGAAATGCTGATTAATATCGGTTATACAATACTCTGATGAAAGCAAAATTTAGAAAAATACGCTCGATATCTTTTTATTATTATCATTTGGGCAGTTCATTTCGAAAAGTGGTAAAAATTCATATCGCTATGAATTAAAATACAAATTCATAAAACTCCTGCTGTGCACTGAAAATAGTAATTATATTGAAGATATTCAAGATCTGAAGACAGCGATGAACGGGATAAACGTAGTTTGTAGTTTTGGTACAATTTTTGGCGCACTAGTTTGCGTCAAACCTTATCTGCTAAATGACTGCTATGCCAATTTGCCGAGCTCGGAATTGTACATTAATGAAACATGATCTTTTTCAATTTATCTGACCTCTTTACTGTTCTGAATAAATTTACGGTTTGCATATAATGAGCACAATTTCTGAACACAAAGACTTCGAGTTTTACAATCTTATTTACCGATAATGTTCCTCAAGCGTTCAAATGCCGCAGACTCTCCTTTATGAGTTGCAATAAAATCAAATTAGACTTTGAAAGATTTCATAGTAATTTCAAATTATAATAATTTACTAAAGGCGATCAAGTTAAAGTCAAAATAAAATTCACAGTCTGGGAGATTTGTGCCAAAGATTGGAGTTATCTTATAATCTCATCATAGCGATAATAGGAATAACCAAAAAGTAAAGCTTCACATTTGTGATTTCTCTGATTTTAACAGTTTTTGACAAAAGCGGCGATTCCCTTGTTGTTCGTGCAATTTCTATCGGAAATTAAGTTCTTATCGCTCGGCGAGTGTTTGATAGCTGGGTGTTACTTTCCAAACCAAACATGGAGTTATACAGACGCCATAACTGCTGGGAAACGTGTCTACCCTGGGTTTAAAATGGTGTTGTTTTCAGATGTATTGTCTTACTTACCACGTTATCAGTGTTCGCGCCCCATCAGTTTACTTTGCTTACTGTGTGGAATGTCGACAAAACTAGTAAACAATAATGATTCCGCGGTTTATGAAACTAGTTCATCTTTTCTGATAACAAGTTGAAACTACACTCAATTTTGTCGCTCACAGGCAAGTAGACGAATGTAGTGAATAGGCATTTGTATTGTTTTATCCTGTAAAAACTGTCGTAAGTAAATGTATATGTCTCTCTTCTTCGGTTCATCGCAGACTGGTAACGTATTCACTGTCAAATCTTATTTGCTATTTGGTTACGAGCCGATAATGTATCTCGACAAGCCGGGTGCTTGAGCAATCAATTTCAACTTTCATGTCATTCTGTGGTGGTGCGAGTCGCGAAGACCGCTCTCTTGTCTCGAAATTTTTTTGCGCCTTGTTATTTCAGACTTAATTGTATTCACCTTTATTCGCTTTCCTGTTTTCGTTTTGTGCGTAGCAGCTTTTCCGAAAGCTGTTTGCATCGAACTAACCATTTTCGCCTATGAACTGCGGTGAGTGACGCGGTATCTTCATCTCTTTGATCTCCTTCCAAACGAAAGCGCAAAATTAATTTTTAAGTTCATATGGTAAGTTCAACAGCTTTGTTCCTACGTTTTCATTTCATTTGAACATTTCAATTACGAGTTCTAATGTGCAGTGCCTTAATGCTTTGGATGTTCTCGATTTGTTCCTCGATCGTCCATCAATTGTCATGTTTAAACTGGACGCGAAGAAAATTACCAATTAGGTCCAATCTACAGCTTCAGCTAAAATCGTAATAAATGAATGGCGAGTCCTCTACAGCAATAAGCATGGATAGAATTTGTATTGCGGAATCTGCCTGGTAAAATTAATTTTGCATGATAACTTAGATTAACATAAACATCACAGCGTACAAAACCAATAATTTGTTTGACCGCCGTCTTCAGAAAAGTTTGTCAACGGTATGCTTGGGTGAAAAGTTCAGACAATTTAACAGCGATTGAGAAACAGGATGAGACAACTCTTGTGTAAATTCAATAAAGAATAACAGCCAGTCCGTGTATTTTTGATGTTCTTCTTGGTTTACCAAACGAATACACAACAGATCGGAGTCTTTGGAAGATTTGAATCCGCGTCTTCCTTCTCCAGCAATTTTCCCCCCTTTTCAAACGAACTTGGCAAATTTGAAAGTTTATAATAGTACAACGAAAGATCTATTTCGTCTTTCTTTGCCACTGGCTACATCTTTGTTGTCATAAAATTCCAATTTCTTATCGGTTTTGTAATTCTAATGTGTAGACACCATCGTGTAGGGCACTCAAGGGGTCGCCGCCATGCGTTTGTTTGTGGTTTCAAGGTAACCCTCTTCTGACTGAAGCGATACGTTTTGCATCGGTGCGACACTGGGACAAACGAAACGCACCCCTTTTGTCTCGCTCGCTTGTTGATAAAAGATAGTGCGCGCTGTGCTTGAAGTGAAGGAAGAGGTGCATGCTAAGGGTAAAAGACCAGATGCTACAGTAAGGGAAAGAAAGACATACTGAAAGAAAAAAGGGTTATGATTAATACCATGTTAAAGCGATTTATCGTACGAAATTAACATTTACTGTTGGGCGCTTGTGATTTATACCTGCTGAGAAGTTTGCTACTGCTATCTCTTTAGAAATATTTTACGTATTAGCACGAAAGATCGAATGAATTGGAATTGAAACCGCCTGAAATCAGAACACTGCAAATTGCTAGCATTAATATGCCTTGTAAAAATCATCACTCGATGCTCTTGAACTCTTTATCAGTTTGCTTTTTCCCGACTGGCTAGCATGAATGCTCAATGTTTTCATTTTCGGCAAGTGTACCAGTTAAGCAAATAGGGACCCAACTATAAGATCAATTTCGCGCGGTGCTGTGACACCCCAGTTGTTAGAATTTAACTCTACTCAGCGCCTTTCACGGCTCAATTTTAACAGCTCGTATCTTTGTGCTCATTCTTAATCCCAATTATTATTTTCTTTTTCATTCACTTATCGTTAACAAGAATGTCTAAGGATTATCCCATTGTTAAATTAGTTTGCGATCAAAGCGAAAGAAACCCATTGTTTACATCCTTCGCTTAGGTGAACGCGGCTGGCTATCAAAGTTGTTCGAGAATAACCGGCAGCCCAATAACTGTAACTCACCATAAGGTGCCCAATTTGTATTATTAGCAGGAAGATAATCCTCGTTTTTTTTCGGAATATTCTCCCACCAGTTAATAAGCCGAAGACACGAGAGGATAAAGGAAGAGTAAAAACTATTTAAGAAGACCCTAAATTTAATAAAATATTTATTGTACTCAGAATTTTGATGATATTTTTGTTCGGTAGCAGAAAAGTTGCTTAATTAGGTAAATCTTCAGAGTGTTGCTTCAACGATGAACTTTTTCCTGAAATTTTTGAAAGCAGCAAATTATGTTGAGACTTTCAAACAACCGTAACGCGATCACCCTAATTACTGTTCATTCGCGTTTTGGAAGATTGCGCTTGTGGTGATATTGATCTTAGCCAATTTACCACGGTGATATCGGTTAAACCTGGGTAGGTTTTTTTCCTTGCTTTACACAGATGTAATTTATCACTGAAAGGAATATTGCTCCAGTTGAAACAGATGTGCCCTTTTCTGTATTCATTTACAAGCTTTGTTTTATACATTTGATTCCAAATCGTTAGACATACATTACTTCAGAGAAATACTACTCCTTTTTTGTCCTGAGTTTTTGTTCCGAGGACCGGCGCATTTTTTTTGTGTGACTTCAGAGTATGGTATGTTTACAATAGAGAAAAAGTAAAGAGCTTAGAATCAATAACATTGTCAAGCTTGGATAATATACGTTTGACGGCCGTCAAAATAGGCAATTGAAAAATGGCTTCTACACAAATATACTCGATGTTATGTTTTGGAGGTGAATTTTCTCCTTGTCGGCGAAAAACTTAAAACATTAAACCAGAGCAAAAAATTTCCTCGCGTCCTTCAATTTCTTTATAAAGAAGTGACTAGGCATATCATTTCCTCTTTTCAGATTTTATTTAAGCAGTTACTTTGTTACGTCCTCTCGCGATTTCTTTAAGGAGATGTTCGCCTCGATGATGCGAGAATTTCAGTCAACTTGGATTTAAGGGGGGTGTAATTTAAGTGTGGTGCATTTAGAGACCACCTAGTATTTGAAAAGCCGCTATGGCGTAAATAACCTGGCCGCCGTTCCACCTATTGCAAGAAAAAGAAAATAAACACAAAATCTTAAAGAATACTCACTATTTTTATCTTGCATTATCACTTTTTATAAGTGGTCCAAAAATGGAAAAAATAGACTCATTCGCTTAGGAAAAAGTTTTGATCCTTTGGTGTGAAAAGGTAAATAGTCCTTAATCGGAAGAAATTTCCCTGTGTGTTTACAGGTGCTTCTAAACTTCCGGGGAAACTTCCATAAACAGACCACGAGAGAATCAATAAACTTGGACATGGGACCTGCAATGGTCGAACATTTTGTTCCGCTCTCATGAAGTGATTAAAAATCAAGTTTTAGGTTTCCAAATCTAATGAATGTTGCCATACCGCAGCAGCATTCACTCTTTTGTTTATGCCTTACCAGATAAGAAAATGACTCTCGAGGAAACTTGTATGGACGCGTTACAACATCGAGATCTGACTACTATCTCGCGCATTGCAGAGGCTATTAGAGCCGGTTAAACTATCAAAAAAAAATGTAGTTTAATATCACCAGCCTCTCTTGACCCATCCTTGCAGTTTGTGCGATATTGTCCAAATATTGACAAATTTAACAAAGCCTTGACAGAACGCCGCCGCTGAAACAGAAAACAACCGACCCCTTATCCCTAACTCGACTCCGGCTTAGGGAGTACAATCGTTTGCTGCTGAATCAGTGTTTTTTT
Organism: Pocillopora verrucosa; assembly: GCF_036669915.1. Lineage (NCBI taxonomy): Eukaryota > Metazoa > Cnidaria > Anthozoa > Scleractinia > Pocilloporidae > Pocillopora > Pocillopora verrucosa. Next base: position 689,113 of record NC_089320.1, on the reverse strand, counting down.
CTAAGTCGCAGACCTTTGGTCACTAAAATCTTTAAGTTTTGTATGGTCATGGAATAACTACAGCTTCTTCTTTCTGAGAGATATCAACCTACGGCAGTTTCAAGCTGCTATCGCAGAGCGAAGGCACCCCGTAGTGGTTTTTCTATAGTAGCGCACTCTCTCGCATCCATGGAAATGCAATATATCCTTTAATCAGAAACATTTCCTTTCCATTTCCTTCCAAACTAAGGTCTAGCCCATCACAGCTGTTTCGGAAAGGTTCTGATCGGAAAAGTTTCCCACCCTACATATTTTTTAAGGTTCATCACCCATCTAATATAAGAGAGAAGTTTGCGGAAACAGCAAGGTCAAAATAATGATTCACCTGTTAGGAAAAGGAATTATCGTTTTCACGAATTTTCTTCCGTCGACTTAGAACAAGTACTTCCATTATGATATTTAAAAGCGAACTTAGTTGTGAGCAAGCAAAAGCATTTGTCACACGTGTCTGCGTGAGATCTTTTGTGTGATTTAGAACGCCGAGCGACCGTAAATGATGATTCTCTTATCTCGCCGAAATGCCTCAGGATATGTGGTTAATTGAATACAAGAAGTCTTCGTCGGCGACTTTCATGCTCTACTTAGGTTTTCATACGTATGAAAAATTTCGTTTCTATGAAAGTGCATTTTCTTGTAATTTCACTCGAATGCAAACTTGGTGCGTTTGTGAGCGTCGATTCGTGTACCGGAATGTAAATTTTATGAAGTAATTTAAGAGACTTTTTGAGTGGAAAATCACGCGAATGAAATGCACCAAAACTGTCGCATCGGTATTGACAACATTAAAATTAAGTTAACAGTGTCAAATTTCGTGTCACTTCTGGTTGCAAAGACCCTCGCCTTGTCAGTGTCCGCGAATTTAATCGCTAACTATTTAACACAAAGTTTGGTTAACATAAGCGATCGAAAAAACCTTAATTTAACGTCAAAACACGTAAAGTTCAGGGATGGTTTATGTTCAGAATACAAACAAGAGCCATATAACAAACACCGTCTTGGTTGCTCTAGTATTTGCCTGCCCATTGGCGGTACTGATTTGGATTAATAAACTTTGCTACTAGAGCAGAGTAGAAGACAAGAAAGACAACGATAAACTAAATAGTGGAGGATAATGGACCAACGATAAAAACTACAAGATCAGAGAAATATTATTTTGTTACTCCGCCACTCAAATAAAATTTTGCTCGATGCAAAGTCGTGAATTTCCAACATTATCAGAGAAAGTGCAGTGTAACGGCAAAATTGCCACTTTTGAAATCTTATCTCATTTTAGAAAATTCCTTCCTCGAGGGTGATACAACCTTGTGAATTTAAAGCCGATAATTGAATTTTCTCACCCAGTGGAGTTGTAACTAAAATTGGACCATTGCCGAGGTATGCGACCTTGAGCCTCGGACACCGGCTCTTACGGCATTATCCTTCATTAACCCAGGAAAATAAAGAAACAGGCAGATAACCCTGACCATGAGTTTATTTTCGTTGAAGGCAGTAGAAAAGAAAGTGGACAATGCCGCATCGGCAAATAAATTATTTCAAAAATGTTCGTTGTCTTCCATTTCATCCTTGAACCTTTTTAAGTGGCGAGTAACCGCCGGTTCGGAGAAAATTATTCAAAATCAAAGTCAACAAAACACTAGAGGTAATTCCTCAAAATTCTAAAAATGGAGTTGAACAGATCGACAAAATCCTCTTGTTGATAAGTGTAACTGCAAGTTACAGTTTAAACGATAAAAGACCTTCACGCGGCAAAAGAGATCATTGGCCGTTTCACGCATTCACGCTGAAGTAGAAACTCTACACTAATAAACAGTTCACAAAAGTGTACCTAATGAATTTACTAGCTCGTCAACTTTCAGTTTGAACTTCGGAGCATTTCGAAAAACAGTGCGCAAATAAGAATAAATCTTAGGAGAATTTTCATTCCTTTTTTCCTTTATCGTAGCTAATATTAGATTTGGTATCAATGTTGATTTGTCTGGAAGGTTAACTGCTTGAATGTTTGGAATGCCCAGCTACCATCATCAGGGGGCTTCTGATTTAATGATTAAAAGTAAATATATACTCAAATATATACATGAAATCTCTATAATTTTGGAGGCGTACATACTCGAGGTGGTTGAGTTCGCGTTTTTTTTTTGCTTTTTAAGAGGCTTGTTTCCGGTACTTTATTTCTCTATTTGCAGTCAGGTCCAAGAGTAATTTCTATGTGTTTCATTATAAATAAAATTCTCTAGGATCGTAGAAAACGTTTTTTCCTCAAATAATCTCTCGCACACCGTTTACCCTGATGATACGTGGTTTGAGAGTCAATATGAATGCTTGTCAGGTGGATTCCAGTACGGATTAGCTAAAAAGATGGCCATGCACTGAGGCTGTATGATCAGGTTGTCTGCGACAACCTACACTGGGCATTGCCACGGCTCCGTACCCACATTGATATTCACGGGTTCTGGATTGTGTAGAATAAGAGTACCTGTGTTATGAGGACTGGGACTCCAACAGTTGATCCCCGTTCATGTAGGGTTGAACAGCATACCCCGGTGGGAACTATAGACGAGGCGGGTTGCACGGGGTACGAAAGAGGGCCAGCAGGCTGAGCAGTTCGCCAGTTCCTCCTGCAGGAGGTACACTTTGAACTGGATTATTAAGCTGACCACTTGGGAGCGATGTGAAGTTTCCATACGATGCCGGCGCGCGGATCTGTTAGCAGTCCGTTGGTGTGCTGCAGAGTTGTTGCCGGTAAGGTCTCTTCATGCGGCGCCGGACGCCTGGTAGTTACCTTTCTCCAACATATCCTCGCAAGCTGGATCTAAGGTCCAGTAGTTTCCTTTTCTCTCCCCAGCAGCCTTCTCGGGGAACTTTTTATGAAACCACTCATTGAGTGACACATTGTGCCGTATGGAATTTTGCCATCCCTTCTTATTTCTTCTCGTAAAATCGGAAACTTACTGATAATGTACTGGTAAATTCCATTGGGGTTAACCGCTTTTCTGAAGACTCTCGAATCGCCATCGCGATCAGCGAGACGTAAGAGTACGGCGGCTTAACATTGGGTCTTTCGACGAGGCCTCCTTAGTTTCGGCTTTTTCGATCTCAACTTGAATTGAGTCGCTATCGTCTTTATTGAGCTCAGGCTCGTAGCTGCTTAGTGCATGTCGTGGGTTGAAGAGGCCATTTTGCTTGGTTTGACAGAGTTCATTCTGGAATGGGGAGGCTGGTCGGGGGCAATAATATTTAAATTAGAAATTCTAAAGACTGTTTGGGGTTTGTCTTGTCGATATGACCTTGCATTGGCTGGCCTATTCATTATCTATCACTTTCTATAAATATCCTGACATCACGATATCTTTTGTCCAGCGAACCAAATCATATGCTCTGTACAAAGCGTCAATTGTCATTATATGTGTCTGGTAGCAATGCGACCACCTACTCTGGCAGCTGCTACTTGTCCGTTTAGGCCCTTAATTGTTTCTATCCATTCACTTTTATTATTTACACCATCCATGCCAAATTTCGTTTACCTTTCTATCATATATTCGGGAGTATACAATTTCAAACTACCTTGACTCCTAGTGTATATTTACACTCGAGGTGTGAAAATATTTTCCCGTTATCTTCAAGGAGGAGTGAAAAGTGAAACGCTCCTCCCAACACCCATAGTTAACACCTGGTTCGCAACTATACCAATCAGAGAGAAGCAATCGGCAGATGAGGGGAATTGAAAGGCACAAAGCAATTCACATGTTGTCTGGCCCAAGTGCAGGCTATTTAGCTTTAATTATACGATGTAGATTTTATTTTTTATTATTACAAACTACCCGCTGTGAATCTTTTTTCGCGATAATGCTGCCCCACGCTGGGGTCCTGTACCATGCAAATGCGCTTTCCTCTTTCTCCGAAAACAACATGACAACAACAGAAGACAGGAACGCTTATTTCGCTCCACCTGTGCGCGGTGCGAGAGCCAGACAACCGAGCCGTATCCTACAAAAACGCGCGAAACATTCATGAATTAAACCACACAAGCGGCTTTCTTATCACTTAAACGACCTGACTTGATTGGGAATGTTCTGAATTGAGTCAACGGGCTTTCATAAAAGCGATAGCGGCTCTTCGTGATAAGCTCAAAATACTCAGTCTGTTGCAGTCGAGGATAAGCTTAACATTATTATTTCCCAGGTTTTAATTACAGTTTAGAGTAACAGTAACATCATAAACCCCCTCAAAAGTAAATATTTCACGTATGAAGGTCTTATAGGGTTGATTACAGTATTTGCTGGTACTATTAAGGTTTGTGTACATTCAAAATGTTTATTCTAAAGAGTTGTTAAAGATTTATAATTTAGTGTAAACAAACAATTTCCAGTTGTAAGGGAAATTTTTATTTCGAGGCCACAACGGGAACACTTTTAGCTCTTCAGCAAGAGTACAAACCTGTGCGCATTTTTTGATGGACATATCACGCTCCTGTTTACCGGAAATTAGCAGCTGTGGATCTCGTAAATTATAGAATACTCGCAGAAAAATGGATTTCAAATGTCAACTTCGTTTCTCAGAGCCAGGTTCATCTCTCCTGTGTCTTATCAGATCGAAGCAACTTGTTTGTGTATGAAAAAGTTCGAGGCGGATGCGATCTCACCTTACGAATTTAGATTTGACCTGAAGCGCGAGGCAAATGCCGGTATTGTTTCCAGTGTCAAAAGTAGAAAAAGGTGCTATAAAACAGCTGTGTATTTATTTCACCAATGAGTAGCAAAAAGCACGCGAACTTTGTCATAAAAATCATGCGACAGCTCATTAAGTCATGCGAAAATTTTGTGCCTTGACAACGATTGAGAATTTGGTTGAAACCAAATAAGTGTTAACCCAATGATATTTTTTGTAAATATATGCTGAAGATTCATTTACCTTTCTCCGGTTCTTTTTTATCTTCAGTTGAGGAAAATACTGCGCTCTATATGAAAGTGGCCAAATTTCTCGAGACTGAGGCGAACCGAATCAATTTAACCCAGTCAGTTAACCTTGAGAAGGGCCGGGAAGCTTTTGAAGAAGCAATTGGGGTCGCTCTGATATTTTCGCCACGGGATGTACTCCTACTGTCCTTGCTAGACATAATTGTTTCTAGAAATGGGAATTCTGATTGGCGGTGCTTCAATTTATTACCCTATTATTTACATCTGAAACAACAGTTGTCTTGGCTCGCGTGGGATATAATTGAAATGTGCTTGTAGTAGAAGTTAGTGTATTAATGCATGCTAAATTGCATCAGTCAACGCTTCGCTGCACTTTATTAACTCGCGAAAGCACTTCTAGTGGACGCAATTTCGCCAATTTTGAAGCCTAGATTCCGGTTTTGGAAAGCGACGGTAGAAATCCGCGGAAGTTTATCTGTTAACCTGCTGTTTCTGTTTACTGAACTAATCTAAATTTCACTACAGGACAGTGATTATGTATTCCCAACATTTATTGCATTTACGGTTTGTCAAGCCCTCCAAGTTGACAGCATTGCCCTCGGCGTGGACATGATAATTAAGTAAGAAGCGCGGGGATTGAATACGATTTCGCGAAATCTTGGCACCTTTAAAATTCCCGATTCCATTACCAACTGTCAGAAATCACTCTCTATGAGGTGAGAAAGGTTTTGAATGCTATTTTCGGCTTTTAGGCGCTTTCGTTTGATCACAGGAAGCTAGTGAAATGTTTATGCGTTTCCTTTGTTTTGGCTCCTCAATTGCCAATGTTATGGTTACTTAGGGCTTGATTCAAAAACACTATTTCATGAACTTTGCAAGGCCTTATTATTTCAATAACACTAACATAAGGATCAGGTGTTTGCCAAACGATTAATGAACGCAAACCTCGAAATAGCATGCCGAATAATAGCACTTATATCGACGCCAATGAGCGATGAACTGCGGTCGACACTGTTATCTGTGTTTCTCGAAAGTTCAAATTAAATGTCAGTTAATCTTGTCTGCTTGAGTGCGGGCTCGCTCACATGCAGGGATCCTGTAGACAAAACTGTTGAAAATAATGCCTGTTAACCTTGTTTGTTTAGACAAGCAAATCATCATAGTGTCAGTCAACTTGTTACTCGTCTTTAATTTTGCTTATCAGCCGCAGTTACAAGTCGATCCGTTCAACTGAGAAGAAAATACTACACTGTGGCGACGTTCCCTTAGGCAGTGCAAAGAAAAGTTGCTCTTGTTTCGACCCCATCAATCAAAAACCGACCCCTGCCTAGAGCATATGAAATCGAGCCCGTTTTCATGCTGAATTGATCCAAATTTAGTGGATCAAATCTCAACTATTCGTTTTCTTTTGTTTGCATAACGTTTAAAGTGATAGAGGATACTTGTCACATCTACGTGTTTAATCGCGAATATTTACATTGCCACCTTTGGGTTCCAATTTTCGCAAGCACCAACAAATGTAACGACCCTTTGAGCTTTCTCTCTCTCTATTTTGAAGAAAATGTCGTCAATTATGTGGGGGTCACGCAGTTTTGAAACCTCGATTTCTGTGAATATTAATTCACGTTTATAGTAAACGCACATCAGGTAGGCCATAGTGATCTATTGTTTCGATTCAAAACACGAATAATACTTCATCAACTGGTACATGAAATCCAAATTGAATATTAATGGTGGTCGATTGCTTGCGCAAACTATTGGCTACTCTGGCGAATAAGACTACGGAGCTTCTAAATTGTTTTGATAAACTCTAAGTCTGTCGTCAATAACCCGTGTAAATTGAAGTCTAAACAATAGAAGTGTTTACAAACATAAGTTCCTGCACTTAAGGAGTTTCATTCACTGCCTCTAGAGAGATTATTTAGGATATCTTCGTGGCGTGTAATGAATTCAATTTTGTATTGGCCCGAGAGAAATAAATTTTCCGCACTATTAGTGACTGTTATATGGTATTTTTATCCCGTTATTTTAAATTGGTCAGCTTTCTAAAAAAAAATTCTGATAGATACACTGTTGCTGCTGAGAACACTTCGGATCGTAGCTAACAGGTTTTTCTCTTTCGCTGCTGGAATTGGAACAACATCGCGTATTTAAATGACTTCCTTAGTGCATATCAGTATATTCCTTTACTTTTGTGCAGCGTATATTTGCAGCTGCCTCTAATGATTCTTCTAAACTTTAAACAGTGAAAACTTGATATCAAGCTGAAATATGTAGCGATAAACATAGCGCATTAATTGTTTCCGGAAATCCGTCCTGCTCGTGAAAAAATCTTGAAACAGTTATTCCGCTAAGACCCACCTCTTTACTTAACTGCTTCAAATGGTATGCACCCACCGCGTCAATGTCTAAATCGAGGAATTCAGCGTCTAATCGAATCTCTCTCTCTTCTATAGCTCATTAAATAAATCCAACACAAGATGTTAATATATTATTAACAGCCACACAATGGAAGCAACAGCTCCACCATCGACAAAGTTCAAGGTCTCTCCGCCTAACAGTTAGTTAATAAGTACCCGCCAATGAATAAAAATCTTCGCCACCGAGGATGTGACTGGAAATATTGTGTTGGGTGCAGACTTCCGACCTGTCAAATCACAGGAGGACAAGGGTTTATTTGTATAGAAGCCCCACCAGGAGCAAGCTGTGACGGAGAGCCACTCAGGCAATTCTTAACCAATAACAGCATATCGTTTTGAAAAAAATGTCTTTCATGTTTGAAGGGCTTCGTGCGGTGTCAAAGTATTTCGACGCCTTATCAGATGTGCATGAAGCAGAAATAGAATTCCTGCCTTCCTGTGACCTACCAACGCAACTTCCCATGAGGTATCCTTTTACTGGTATGAGGCAGATTACGTTTACTTTCTTCCTTTCACCCCAATAACATTATTTCGTTGAGTTATTCTTTATTTTAACACTGAGAGTGTCATTTTAATGTAAAATGGCAGAAGATGATATCAGAAACACTTGCACTCAAAAACTCTGATCCTGTTTTTCCAAGCCATTTGTTACAGAAAATTGAATTTGACATCTAAATGAACATCTAACTTGATTCGACGTGGGTGATCTGTCTCAAGGTTTATGACTTAATAATAGATGTTCTTAAACGATAGCAATGTTATCCAGTCTGTGTTGATTTATTTATTTTGTCTCGTTTTGTTAACTTTGGCGAGTGCGCAATCTTGATTAGCTGTTAGCAATAGATTTATCATCTCCCTGGGTGCGTTACAAATCCTGGCAAAGTGAAAATGAGGTGCTGATATCTCAGCTAATGTTCTACTTCCTCAGTATTATCTTTGCTGATAGGAGGTGTGTTTTAACTTATCAGCAAATTGAGTTTGTTTATACAGCAACTTCTTATTACATCAATGGGTGTCTGACATGAAGAACTGATCCTATCGTGTCACATTTATCTCACAAGGTTAGCGATTAGCGTCAAGGGTATATTTCCTGTGCCAGTTGTGTCAAGCGCTTGTTTTGGCTTCCATTTCTGTTGAACGATCTCCATTGTTTTCATTTCGAAATTCCGCTTGATAAGCCATTGAGTCAAATGTTATCTTTCTCTAAATTTCAATGTTGATCAACGAAAAGAAAATCATCAAAACTGTTCATAATGTCTATGGTGTATGTAAAAATAATAAAGAAACAAACAAACAAACGCTTAAAATCCTGTTGAAAATCTTTTTGCCCGATATTCATCTGTGAAAAAAAAGAACCTTCAGTCTATCCGATGACCCGCAGCTTATGGTTTCTTTTCATCTCGCAAGTCCTTCGGTCTAAACAAAACAAATTTATCTTCCCTGCTATCTTCTCTTCAATTCCCAGATAAGACAAATGTTGTGACTTTACTCTCTCTCTCTCCCTCTTATGTTAACGTTCCATCATCTCAAAAAAAAGTTAGAGATAAATTGCCCTTAATATTTTAAAAGCGAACTGTTGTTATTCAGTGTCAAAGAAATGACATAATTTGTTGAGATATTTTATGCAGGCGAGTTGTTCGGCGTTTGCTTTCAAAAAGGAAAAGGCTCAGAGGCGATTAAAAGTGCGTAACCTAATTTGTGCAACCTAACATGTGAGAAGTAGACGACATTTTCACGAGTCCTACATTCACCCAGTCCCCTTCGAAGTTTCCGGTTAAGATATGAGGAATTATAGACCTGAATTTCGATGTATCTTGATAACGGTTTCCAGGAAATTCTGTCAATTCCTTGGCTCAGTTTTGTCAGTAAGACAATACTTCGAGAAAGCGCAAGATAAATTTGTTCTTCAAACAATTAAAACTGTCATATACGATTACAACACAATCATATGATTCCACCATTGCACACAATCGTTATCTGTTTCTCGACAAGAGGCGTTCCCCGATTGTTCTCCTGAAATTGCGACTCGTCACACTTTTTCCCACGGTAAAAAAATTTAATAGCTGGTACATGAGAGTGACAATTGGCACATCAAATAAATGAAATTAATTTTCCACCATAAAGCCTTGATTACCAAGAGAAAGGGTTTTAATGGAAGTGTTAATAAAGCTTTCGTAAAGAACTAATTTTCCACCCAAAACCAGTTCTTGAGAAAGCTAAATAATTCGACTGCTACTGTAAATCACACTTTCGTTTTGAGCACTACGGGTAATGAAGAAACAAGAACTACTTCACTCGAACAATGCGAAAACAAAGGCACTTGCCAAGCCATAGAGCTTCAATTCTTGTACGCTCATTATCCTTACTAATCCCCCAAATGCCATCTTTAGATTAAAAATGCTACCAAAAGCACGCGTTGAAAAAATCTAAACAGGTGACTCTGGCGCGACGTAACAGGTGTGTTGCGTGGATCAATAGCTTCACTGCTGCGAAGTTCACTATGAAAGCAGTATTATGCAATAGCATTTATGAACACGCAACTCCTGCACTGCCTATGAGGTCCTCTCAGTTCTGTTATAGAGTCAAGAAGTAAGCAGTTAGTTTTTGCGGCAATTCTACTAGCGAGCGTTTGCAGTTTACCGAGCTTTTTTTGTCCTCTGGTTTTCATTTGGAATTCGAACGTGCTCAAAGAAAGATAACACTGAATTCTCTCACAGGTTATATGAATGAATTTACGCTAATCTCTCAAGTGGCCCCTCGTGTAGAAAATTCAGTCTGTTTCATGGCATATTTTTATTCTTTTAGTGAAGTTTCCACCTTTGTTTTGTCGCCAAAAGCTTGTGGTTTTTATCTGTTTACTAGGCCATTCATGAATCAAGTTTGTTTTTTTTAATAACTTAATACTCTTCTGGTTTTAAATCATCTGCAAAACTGTATTGGTTTTTTAATTAAACAAAGCGTACTTGATACTTATAACTTTTGCGCATTATTTAGCGAGATTCTTCAAGGTTTTTGAGACATGTTCTTCAGCGCTAATTGACAATAATATCTCTTTTCCAGGTGAAGTGCTTTGTAAATCATTTATTAGCTCATGAACAGTAAATCCGTAAAACCAGCGAGCGGGTAGACATATGCCCGAAGCCAATGGCTTCACGAATTTACAAATTTGTTATGATTTTAGCGATACGTCATTCGGTAAATAAAAATTTTGCCGCGGTCTACTATCAAGAACGTTTGGGGCATATCACTAAAGTATATTTGTCGTATTTACTACTACAAATCGTTCACCTACATTTTCGTAATGCGATCACAATACCCAAAGTTTCCGTTTGATGTTGGCACCGGCCATTTTAATCTACGAAACAACATGCTTCCATTTCTTCCTCGTGTATCAGTTCAACTGGTTAAACTGATGAAAATGTGAGGTCTCGTTTACTCGAGATCAAGCTTTATACGTTTGTGTAGCATTGCACTTGCAGCGTCAATGGATTAAAATGTTTGAAAACAACGAGAGTTTTTCTCAAATATTTCTCGTTAGGGCCTAGGGTAGATTAAACTGTTTTCCAATATATATGAGTAAATAGAATCCGCAACGGGAAAATATCTTCACTCTATTTACTTTAAAAAGGTAAACAATCGGAAATGATGGCAAATAACAACTTTTCCTTTCGAGAAAACATTGAGAATTTGTACAAATAATTACCACTGAACTTACCAGGGAAGTTCTCCTAGGTTTGGACTTCGCCGTCGAGAAGGCAAGCAGAAGTGTCAGACGAATAGGCACTTTGCCTCCTTAAATCAAAGTTGATTAAATATTTATACTTTTGAAATATTTGATATCGTTTTAAAGGTATTTTATTTGTACAAACATTCATGCAATATTCAGAAGCTGTCACCGCGTCCTCCCATGACTTATGTAAACATAATGCAAAATTAACCTTCAAGACAGGGATTCTTTTCAAATTGATTTTCTCCATTTCTGTGAAGACAAAAGCCAACGGTTGGATTTGCATCGATAAATGCACTTGTTTGCCATGTGTGTATTTACCTTTTAATCCGCCCAAACGAAATTTTTTGCCAAAGTTAGGTTGCCACTGCAAAAAAAGTTTACAAGTTATGAAATAACATGTTGGAAAAGTGAGATATTTCAATTGTCTCTAAGTCAATCTCCTTTTCATGCATCTGTGAAGAAAAAAGCACAAAGTACCTGTATGTTTCAAGCTGTGTTTTTCCATGTGGAAACTTTTCAGTTGTCTTTGTTAATAAACGCAAGAGCTCCTCGCAAAAACAAGGATTCTGTTCACTTAGGTGTCCGACCTTTCTACAAACTTTGTAACTTTGTCGTACGGCGATTGTACTTTCAAACCGCTAAAAACAGAGAGAACCATAACTTTTCGAGTATTTCACGCTGAGTTAACCAAATTGCAAGTTTTAACGATGGCTGGTTGTTTATATTTCTATTTTCGATCCATCTCGTGGTTTCTTCACCGTGTATACAATATTAATTTGGTTTTTGTCTGCAGGTGTCTGCTTTCTAGGAGCCCGTTTTCCAGGATTAACATTCTTTTTCGCCGCTAAACTGTGTATTTTCGATACAATGAGCTTCGGTGACCTTGCATCCATCTGTTGATAATTTAAGAACAATATCTTAAGATCTATGGGAGCAGCGCTATCCAGTAACTTGTGTGACATCTAATTTTATGGTTGTTTAGTCCTGAAATTGCAGAATCCAAATAAATCTGTTGCTTACAACAAATGGTGTATATCTTGAACTTTCCTTAGGAGGTTCAATTATGGTTTCAGAGATATATATATTTTTATTACTTGTTTTTCTAAACTCACTTACAATCAAGCATCAGCAGTGACAGGATTGCGGTTACAATTGATGGCGTTGTCTACATTTTTATCTGAACATATAGCATATTTTCAGAGAAACGAAAAAATTGCAAGTTTATTCTTAAAATTCCTTCCCACCTTTTATGTGATGAGCCTTGGTTGACGTGTTGTTTGTCATCGGCAATAAGTTCCTGCTCATTTTTTTGAAAACAACTGGAATATAGTTTTCATCAAAACCTAAAAGTTTACCCTTGGTTTATGACATTTATGCAATCAGGAGAGATGTTTCTAAATTGTTTGTTTTCAAAACTTATGCTGTTAGATTTAAGGACAATTTAGTATCCTGGAGCTTGCCTTTAGACTAAACTGAGCAATTTTCTCTGTCATCTAACCTCTTGCTTTTAGTTCGTTTGTTTCGTGCAAACATGGGCAGTGTTGTGGATCGGTATTTGAAAAAGGTGAGTTGATGAAATCCAAGGAACGATTGGCGTTCTTTCCAATATTTTTTTTATGTTATCGAACTCTTATCAAGATTTCACGGAGCAATCCTGCATTTTATTATTTTGATTGAAATCTCAAGCTTATTGATAGCACTCCAACTTTGGTGGAGCTAGATTTGGAAAACATTCACTGTTTATCGCTCTCTGAGTTTATCGTAATTTTTATACTTAGAATTAGCTGACAACTAGTCTTGTGAGAAACACAACGTTTCAGAAATTTCCGCACAAAACTTTTTTTTTTTGAAAAGGCGTGTTAGGCACAGTTTAGTCAGCGCTGTCTTTTTGAAAAAGGGTTGGTCAACCGAAATTGTACAAGCAATGAGATATCCGGTTGGACAACGCATAGTCTTGATAAACGGTTCCTTACACATGTGGGATTAAATCAAGGAACTACTCGTGGTCATTTTTCAATTGACCTATACTGCACTGTTGTTGTTTATTTTTGGAGCAAAAAGGGAGGAAATGTTTTGAAAACTATCCATGCAACCTGTCCATTGTGTTGCCATTTTCCACGATGTTTTCTTTTCTCAGTAAGAATAACTGAGCAGTGAAGGCATGCAACTTTTATAGGAAACGTGCTTTTGATTGATAAGAAAGGCACTTATTACTTCTCAAGGCATTACCTCGCCACTCTCCAAAGTTTTTTTCCAACTGATTCACAAATTTCCATCTTCGTTATTGATTGCTTTACTGCAAATAAGCATTTGGAACTTGTTTCAATTTGTGTTTTGTAAATTTCTACTTCTTAAGACAAAACATTTTCAGAATTTTCTAAAACGAGAAGTTCGAGTAATTTCATGTTTTCCTCATGTTCTTTAGTTTCCATGCACGCCTAAATCTACTTAAGATTGCAAATGACGTAAAATTTTTTTTTCGCGAAATGGTCGCTATTATGGTCCAGTTATTATTTGAAGGTAACTTCCAATGAATAAATTTTTGTTTTTCTGCCTTCGGTGCGCATCAACTGAAGCTGGTTTGGTTGTTTAAGACTATCAAAGACATATTAAGACGTTAAATTATGTTATCAGAACTAAAGAATTTTGCCTTCAGAATTCAGCCGTTGAAACTGCAGCGGTTGTTTGCTGGTTGTTTGATCATGAGAGCGACATGTTTTTGTGGCAATTGTGGCTAGAATGTTCTCAGGAAAAGGTGAATGCTTAAAGGAACGAGGGCCAATATTCTTTTGTCTCCCGACTAAAGCCTCATACTGTCAGGTATTGTTTCTATTGGTAGTTAATATTTTTTCCTGTTCTCTTCTCAGGAACGAAAGACTTATTTCCGATGCAATATGGATCGCTCTGAAATAAAATGAACAGCCTTTCCAAAGATGACCTAGCGAAGAAATTCAAGAGAGTTTATCTGTTTCAGTCAGGGATTTTGAAGATTTGCTCTGCCATGTGAGGTGTTTTGATTTGCATTGTTTACCTAAACGCTCGCTAAATTGAATTAGATTCCAAAATGCACGAAGAAGTACCTTAAACTACTTTTCGCTTTTATTCTTAAGGTGAATCATTCCGACTTACTCTCAAAAGCTTGTATTCCTACCTTTAAATAATAAACTTTTCATTGTAGAAAAATAACGAACGTGTTTATCATTTATTTTTTGTTTTTATGTAAGTTTAGTTTTTGTTCTTTGTCGTGGTTTGGGCAGAGTTTCCACAATGTCTTTGCTGTCCACATTAGCTCGTCATTTTGTGGTTCATGTTTTTGTTCTCGATTTGAAATTCACTGTTTTGAAACGTTCCTTTCTTTCGACGCTGGTCTCCTTCACAATAAATAAATTGTGAATAGAAGAGTTATTTATCATTTAGATTCTTAAGACTTCTTTGGAGCCAGTCGTTTCAAAATTGTCACAATATGAAATAGCAGTTTCCAAAACAAACAATTTTGAGTCGGGCTGGTTCTAGCCAAAGTGTGGTACATGAAGAATTGGAACACTAGTGTTGTCAGTGAAGCGTTTTCGAAGGGCCATATTTCATGCTCTTCAGTAACCCCTCCCTTTTCTTACCTTGAACTGTTCACCACTTTTCTTTCCTCAGCCGTCAATGACGGTAATCAAGGTTGTTTCAGATATAATGTTACAGCAAGCGAGGAAGAAGTAGGTCGTTATAGGGTCTTATAGCCATTTTAAGGGCAATTTTGGTTAAATTTCGAAGGCTATTTGCACTTTGGGCGACAAACAGGTGAGAATGTATTGTTACACCACTGACACAAAGTCTTGCCATGGAAGACGGAGTAGAAATACCTACTAACTTAAGAATTCTAACCTAACATGATAGACTTATTAATCAAGCTCTTAGTTTCTTTTCGCCGTTTCCCACCTGCGATTAAAGATTCCTTGATATCTTTCTCAATAACCCACAAACGGCAAAGCATCGATTTGGTATTTTTTGGTTTATTTTTACTGAAAATAGGACAGATTTTCTAATTTAACACAAGTGGAGACCAAGTTAAGACTAGCTTAGGTCTTGTGCATCTCTACATCTTAGGTTGTTTTCAAAATTTTGAAAACAAAACAGCAACGATTTTGTGTTCCAAATGGCTACGAAGCCAAAAGCTGATACTAAAAAAGAGTAAAATAGTTTTTTATTTACAATTTTTTTCGACGAAAAACAATGCTAGCTAAACTTAAAAACTGCCTGTTTTGCGTTACTGTGGTGCAACTATTCACTATTAGAGTACAACGAAAAAACCGAACGTTTCTAACTTAAAGAGGCTCTAGGCGAGTCTCCACGAAAATGAATAAGGTTCTTAAGGCCACATTAATTTGCTCGAATTTCTTGACTTTACTCGCGCTCGTTCGTTTTCTTTTTCCTGTGAGGTGTTTACGTTAAAGTAAGTTTGGGTCAAAAGAAAATTTGTCTAAACTAATAATAATTTAAAAATAAACAAAGATTAAGAGCATATTGTGGTGATAGTTGGACGTTACAAACGCTCTTCAGTTTTAATTTTTCAGTTTCAACTGGCGCAAACTAAGAGCGAGGAGCTATATCGCTTTTTACGTGAGTAGCTAAAGGGTATGAACGTCTACAGAGATATGAATGTTCTGGTCAAAGCTCTTTTCCGGCAGTATTATATGGGTCTGCTCCTATAGGTAACGCCCTCTATAACTTTATTTTTAAAGCTAGTTGGACGGAAGGCGATTGCACTCCAATGTTGAATTTGTCGGCTCATTTTTGTCGCTTCCTGTGTGTTAGAAAATAATCCCCTAGAATGGACCTGCTGTAGAGAAGTGCAATCAACACCTGCGAGCTTTAGATTCTCAAAAGTAATTAATTAAGTCCATTGTTTGGCTTGTCTAGTTACTTGAGAGGTACTTTATGTAATAATCTTTTCGTCTAGCTATACAGCCTGTCTCTGTCTGTCTTTTGTAGTGCAGTTTTCTCACAGAGATTGGCCAGGCTTTGGTCATGAAACTTCAGAGCTCACAAAATATAATGATGGCACTTTGCACAGTACTCCCAACTAGTGTTAATACTAGCATTAATTAAGGTGGATTTTTGTAACCTGTTGATTTTTCTCAACACTCGAATTAAAATGCGTTCTACGACAAAAAAGCACTCAGGATGCATTTTTAAATAAGTGCTAAATTATTTCTTGTTTTTCTTATCCAAACTTAACGAATGTTGCATTGGAAAATAGCATATTTGACAGTGGTGTCCCTTTCTTTAAATGCTGCCTTCAGCTAAGAAGCACCGAAAAGTTGGCTAATCTTCTTGACTTGGGTGAGTGCTCCTCATTACCCTATCATTTAATTTTCTTTCACTTTAGTTTATATTCTTATTTATTTTTCAATATTTTTCCTTTGTAAACTTACCCACCCGAGGCCACACGGTACGTATGGAAAACATTTATTCTTCAATGTATCTCAGTAATGATCATGTTTTCTCAATTTTCTTCAGCGTAATTAGATTCTGACCTTAGAGAATCTGCTAACTATTCATTGATACGAATAAGGAAAAATTTGTTTTATTCTGAGGAACAGTAAACGGGAGTCTTAAAAAACCACAAAGAAAAAACTGCTCCCAAGAGTAGTTGCCGATATTTTACCTGGAGTATAGCGTAACTTGATTTATACTTAATCTGTAGAGTTGGGGCCGGGCTGCTGCCTGAGTGACCTTTGGTTCTTTACATGCTGTGATTATTTCTAATTGGAAATATGCTTACCCAGGCAAGTCACATTATTTTTTACATTTCTTTTTAACAGGTCAATCTTTGATAATTTTCCCCCTGTGCCTTTACCCAAAGCCAACGCCAAAATATCAAATGCGTTATATACTGATTTATTTTTTATTTTCAACGTGCGATTCCGTTAATTTTTACCTGATTCTCAAGCCAAACTTTTAAAAATCATGTCTGTTACGTCTCGTGTCATTTTCTAACAAGTAAGATAACATGGAACGATAAAAAAATATCTGTCGAAAAACAGCACTCCATCAGTATGAATATTTTTATGTCCAATTCTGATCACGTTGCCTCAGGCACTTATTAAGACGATTATGTGATCTTCAATTTCTTTTGAAAACTTATGCATAAGTTTCTATTTAAATATGAATCGTAATTTTTCCAAGCATTCAAAACCTTTCTCGTTTTTTTTGTGACCATGCTTAACCTCGTTTCAGGAAGAGTTCGGTTTGATGTTCATTGATATAATCTTGCGAGTTAAAAAAATTTCAAAATGGTAGGGTGATGTTAGGTTGAAAGGCGAAGTTGAAGCCGTGATATGATGCTATGAATTTTTCATTTAAATTTCTCTTTGTTTCTTTTGCACGTTTTGGATTAGTAATTCTTTAAGTAGTTTTCTTATCAATTAATTCTATTAATTTCCTGAGGTTATAGACTGCAGACGAAATGTGTTTTGCTTTCATAATGGTAAACAGATGCGAATATGAAATCATATGGATTGAGCTTAAATTAAGAGGTTTTTTTAATGAATATTGCTCGAAGGTTGTGCGACCTAAAAAGGAATAAAAGCCAGTCGTTAATGCCTTTATAAATTTCAAATATAGCTTATAGTCGCACAATTCAAATTACGTTTTGTGTAATTGTAAAAGCTAACTGATGAAACATTGAAAGCTGCTTTATTGCATCATTCTTTCTTTACCATGCTGTCATCTTTTCCGCCCTTTCAGAGTGAAAATTAAGGTGGAAGGCTGTAACTTCCCAGGACTTCTTTTGTAAACGCATTTAAAAGCTAGAACAAAAGCAAGTTACAAGAAAGAATGAAAGCGCAGTGTTACTAAATGTATCTCTCCAGGTTGTCGTTTTACTTCGATAATCGCCGGGCTGAGACTAGATTTCCTTTGTTTCAAACATTTTCTTTCTTTTTCTCGCATCTTCTTACGACTTAGGAACAAAGAAGAATAAAATATTAAACCACAATAAGAAATGAAGCCCAAGGATTTTTGCGGAACTTAGACTCATACAAACTCTTCTAACAACATAATATCACAGAAAGTGCATGTTACATTTGCAAACAGGCGATGAATGTTATATGGTTTTTTCATAACAACTAAACTTTGAAAGCGAATCTTTGCATAAGTTATTAATAATCATCCATTTTACAGATATGTGTACCTGTTTTCGATAAAATGATCTCTTTTAGACATTTACCACAGTTGTAAATCTGAGCGAATTATTACAGTTTTTGGTATATCTTGTCAATTGTTAGACATAACCATAAACATTTAGAATTTGCACACTTGGTTTTTTACAAGAGTATCTTTTGCAAGACAAAACATGAAGATTCAGAGATGTTGTTGGATAAAATTGGTTACGTGTCGTGTTATGCATTTAGTAAGACTAGTAAATATTAAATATTTTCATCTAATTTCCATAAGGGCGGTCGTCACCTCGGCAATTCAATCGGCTTTTGTTTTGATTGTCAACGTATCATGAGGCATTAATTTTGTTTGCTACGAAACCGGTGAGTTTAAGACTTGATGAGGTTTTTAATCGAAGCCAACACTCCCTTTCTTGTATCAGAGTACAATAGAAGAACGTGCTATGCGTTCATCGCAAAAGGGCGGTTAGTATTCTAGCAAACAGTAAGATGGTTTTTGATGACTTTTCTCATTCTTTTCACCCCGACTGTATTCCAAACATGTTTTCATGAGTTTTTTCCTCCTGGCATTAAAATGAAAATTGAAAGCCTTCTTACGGCCCAATATATTTTCCCAATTTAATCTTCATAGAAAAAATGTTCAATATCTTTTCTATTTTCAGTTTTGTTCGATATTCAGTAATTTCCTCTCACACCGCCCTTCATTTTTCAAGGTTGTTTTGTCATTGTAGCAACACACGTCGTAATTAAATGACTGGAGAAAAACCTCGCAAGGAGCAACACGTTCCTTCAGTGCGCCTAGAAAACCTCTTCAATATAAATTTTTTTGGAATTTTCAATATCAAGTACATAATAAGGTTTCTCTCCGGATTATTTCAAAACAGTTTTAACAATTTGGTCAACAAATGTATCGTGCCGCATCCCACAAAACCTCAAGTTTATACATTTAATTTCCTTGATGATACTTCTATCAAGTTCCTTGTTTTCAGACCTCCAGCAGGGTGCTATTGTTCATTGGTGTTTTCGTTCTTTAAGTCTTGTGAATATTGTTGGAAATACAACCTCTTACTGATGTAAGAACGATACACCGCGCGTATACACAGCGGTTTTCTCTGCAAAAAGTTTAAAACTAACGCTATGTATGTCCAAGGAAAATTATGCACGTATACAAAGAAAAATCAAATATTTATGGATTGAAGAAAATAGATCTCAGTTGGAAAAGCAACCGGAACTTAGAATTGACCCAGTTTTACAATAAATTTGGATTTGCGGTTAGAGTTTAGGAAAACTTCAGCAACTTTACAAAGGAAATTGCTCCTAAGTTAAAAAAATTGTTTCACGTTTGAGTTAGATATTAATATCGGTGGTGTTGGGTGAGAGAAATAAACATTGAAGCGAAATCTCCGCAGCTGATTTTCTCTTTCAGGGGAAGAGCAATGCAGTAATTTCTAGTGACATTATTTTAAAATTTTTCATTTTTTGTGAGTAAGTGAGCTGGGCAGCCATGAAGAAACCCTAAGTTGTAAAAGTTGTAAATCGTGGTGCACAACAATTGACTACTATTCAGTAAATAACTATTCAACTGCTACAACGTAGTCCTATTGATTTTTCTAACTCCCATAACAAGTTACGCACTGTGGAACCTGTTTACAGCTGATATTCTATTGAACTTAACGATCTGATTGCGTGTGGTAAATTCGCTCGTAGACATGCGCTCTAGCTGAAGAGAATTATTCTATTTTTCCGTGTCATGGCACTTAACGATTGTGACATACAACTATAACATGTTTATTAGCTGCAAACAGAGAGAGCAGAGTAAAGATAATTCTGCAGCCCAAACTACCGCTGATCCAGGCAAATATTGAGCACACCGTCTGACCAATAAATCTGTTTTCAGAATGCTCCTTGCTGGAGAAGCGCGGTTTTCTGAGCAAGATTTGCACTTAAACCTGTATGAGGATTAGTTTTCTTTGACAAACGAGGTACCTGCTCCGAGATAAGAAGACGGTGCTTTTATATTTGGTAAATACTAACTATAATTTATTTGAACAAGAAATCACACTACCATCCGCTCTATAATAGATATTACAACAACGTTTATAGTAAAATAAATAAATATTGACCTAGTACGGGTGGAGTAAATTTAAAGAAATATTTGACTTAGAGATAGTTGTATGCACCCTATTAAGATTAATAAGGATTAAGTTCATTCTTTTTTTAAATTTGCTATTCAGCGACCACCTCACCTGTTAGGAAAAATGTTAAGCTCTGTGAGAAGCGAACACCTGAGGTACTTTAAACTGTAAGACTGTACAACTTCACGCCATTTTCACATGAAAATAGCTACATCACTTTTTACTATTATTATTGAGTGGAAATTGGCATTACTATGCCCCTTTTAATTTTTTCCTGAGATCGGGCATCAACTCAAAATGTCCTTTGTTAATTGAAATTTATTCCCTGCGGCTTGAGAATATATTTTTCGTGTTTCAATCAATACAGATCAAAAACTTCTCATTTATGTTGTGCCTTTGCTTGGTAATTCCGACCTATTTCCCTATTTTTCTTTATCAGAAATTTTTTTATAGTTAGTTTTCATTCCATTGAAATAAGTAGCGTTTTGACTTTTGTATTTTTCGTGAGCACGCCTCTTATGCATATACCACAATTAACGCCTGAAGTGCAATTACCTTTAAAATCAATTGGCGAAACATGTTTCCCTTAAGCTTTTTTGGCTGAATCTTCTAATTGATTTGATTTCATTTGTAAAGTGAAATTAAGATTTCCGATTAAAAAAACGGAACCGCGGCCATTTCCTTTGTGTGGATGGATCCTGACAAATGATAAATCTCGCCGACTAAAAGCACTTCTGAGAATAGCTATGCTTAAGTGGATAAAGTGCTAAAGTTAGGCAATTTCTTGAGCTCTTAATGCAAGTGTAAATTATATACGTAGACACCTTTACATTTCTCTGGCCTTAGGGACAAAGCATATCCACAAATGTAGGAATCTGAATAAATATAACATGTCATGAAATAACAGTGCTTTCCTAGCGGCTACACATTCCGTCGATCAAATAAAACTTGCACTAAAAATTGTTTCATTGGCTGGCTATCCAATTCAAGTCTTATCCACTTTATTAATTTTTTCTTTTTTATGGAGAGTGAATTTGAATGTTTTAGTAACCTTTTCTTTGATTGGAGTAGAGGCACTAACTTTTTCTTGGGTGTTTATCAACATTGTTACAGTTCCCTGCCCTTCTGTTCGGACTGTGTTTATATTTTCTCATAGAGATACTTGTTTGCTTAGTTATTTAGACTGATAGCGGCAATTTGTCGTAAATTTTCAAAAATATACAACGCACTCAAACACTAGCTATCGACACGATAGAGATATCGTCGTAAAACAAGACCTCGATCAATACACTAGTTCCAAGATGGCAAACGGCCGTAATGACACTATACGCAAATCTCGGCGAAAGGCGAGAAATATTAGCATACATTAATTGCGTTCCGAGCTGGGTTAAGCTATCTTTCGATCTATGCAATGATGGAGTAGCCTTAGCGGTCCCACTTAATTCCTTTGGTTAGCTCCTCTTATTTATGGAGTCCTAACAGATATCACTGAGGTTTTTCCATGTCTCCTGGACTTATTTATTTTCTGAAATTATAGTACTTTCTCCATTCGATTTGCTTCTTCACTACTCTGATTTATTCTGCATTCTCCACCAAGAGTTCGATCCCTTTTTTTTGGTGCAATCTTTTATCAGGGATTTTTTTCTGTTTTTCGTAAATCTTAGCGTTACATCTTCCTTGCGTTGTTTTCATCCTCTTCTTGGTCAGAAAAGATGGAAGAGAAAAAAAGATCTGACTAAAAGAAACAGTTCATAATGTCTTTTTCCTTTATCTCAAACTCACGCCAAATGTTCACTCGAAGGTACTTTTTAAAATCTTTGCACGTGCAGCTACAGATTACAATTCATTGGTGGCCATAGGTACTTTTAATGAAATCGTTTAATTCAGAATCAAATACTAAAAAAGACGAACTGAGAGAGTCTGTAAACATTACTATAGCGACAATTTTCATTCAAAATAGATTCCTCTCTGCTTAAAATGTTACAGTCCGATTTCTGTTAGTATAAGTGTTATTTTTTTTAAGTCATCAGCTGCGTACACTCAGTAACTGCCGGAGGATATGTGATTTTTAGAATGGAAATTGCAGTAATGATGTAAGTGATAACTGATGGATTGATTCACGTCAACGGACGCGGAAGCTAATAGTATTAAAAGCTCTGTATTTGTTCAATTTGATCGAAACCTTAAGTGGTTTTAACTCCTTCATAAATGTTATTAGGATATGCATGTGCTAAGAAATAAAGGCATCTAAAAAAAAAACCAAATTTTCCTAATGGTTCTTCGCATTTGCTAATCATAAAAATTGAGGCTTGACGCAAGTGTCAACTTGGATTAACTCTTAAAACGGCAGTGATTCATGATGTACTTTTCTCCCATTTCCATAGCCTAAGTCAAAACATGTAATTCGTGAATATAAGCAACTGGTTGTCTAGGATAAAACTAAGTGTTCAAAATAAAGTTTCATCTATATTCCCGACGAAGTAAAAAAAGTTGTCCCTGTCTTTTGTGGGTCTGGCTGGTTTTCAAGCATTGATGAAACAGGTCATTCTCCCGGTTTTTCCTTGCTATAAAGCGCAGCAGAACGCACGTAGTCGCGGTAAAAGCAAGAGATTTAATTTAAGGGAAATTTGGGCTTACTGTTTCTGTTAATTTCTTGTAAATAAATGCAGCCTATGACTGATGTACTTTAAATTATGGGGTGAACTTGTTAAGAAGAAATAAATATGTACTTCTTTCTTTATTTTGTTAGAACGATGTTACGCCGGAGTAATCGAATTACGTAGGAAACCAGTTATAACCAGGTGCAGGACGGCAGCTTGAGTGTGAATATTGATCAAGGGTAGGGCACGTGCACCCTGGCTCACTTAGACCTTGTCGCTGATGCAGTTTGAACAATAAAAGATGAGCACGGTAATGGATGTTATTATTCACGAGTTGTATTCACCACCTGTGGATGATCTTTGGTGTAACATGAATTCAGTAGAAAGCAATTTACCAGCTACTGACTTCCACTCGAATTATAAAGGTAGTAAATAGATTTTGTTCCATGGCACGTATCAAAACTTACGCGTTTGGTACACAAATTTACATAGAATATTCTTTCACAAACGATCGATGAAATGAAAAATTTGCGCTAGAAAAAAGACATTGAGAAAAAGGAAAATAATTGAGCTTGGGTGATGGTTTTAAAATGGCCTAATTCTGGAAAAATTGGGCTCCAAACTAGACTAAAAAGGTCGAAGTTCGATACAGAATAGCAAAAGGGTCGCCGAGAAATCTTATGGTCCAGATTAGTTCTCTCGTTTTCTAACATTCAGTGTTTTTGATGTTGACGGCAACATCTGTGAAAAGAATGGTCCGAAGAGTAACCTGTTGTAAACAACAGGCGTCTTCATTCATAGACGGTTGGGTGCCAAGGTCATGCCTTAACAACCTGTGGGAGAAATCTGACTTTGTTAAGTCCAGTGTTTCATTCCCTGGTTTGAAAATAATCAATTTCAATTGAAAAAGAAGTCGTATAATTCTTTCATTGAAGCTCCTCTTCGAACTTATTCCCTGAACTCCTGGTAGCTAACTAAATAAAATTTGGTGACTATTCCAAAAGCTGGAACTTCACAAACTGCTCTGCATGTAACTATAGAATTATTTGGTAGTCCGTGAAGAAGTAATTTAAGCGAAACTTTTTGCTCCACGTCTAGAATCGTTTTCAGTGTGTCACTAAAAGGCTCTCTGATCTTTTGGACATAGAAAGATTCCTAATAATTTCCTCAAAATTAGGAAATTTGTGTTTCAAATATGCGTGATTTCCTGAAATTCAAGTTTCGTTAATCCTTTAAGTTTTCAAATCTGCGAGATCTGCGAGTCGCTAAAATTACAAGCAAAGAAGTAACTTTTTCTCTTAAAGACGAGTTATTTACCTTTTTTCCGCAATTGTGTTGCCAGGAGCAGAGACCAATGGTTAAGAAAGGAGTATCCCAGAAGGTTTCGGTGCATTCAGTTTAAAAGTGACTCCGTAGTCCACAATCCATCAGTCCATAACTGGAGCTTTTCTGGCGGAAAGTTGAAGGGGGTCCGTGGACAGAACGTGTCCTGGGAACTTCTCCAAACTAAGAACTCTCCATGAGCTTACGGTGTCCGGTAGACAATTAGTGAACGTTTAAGTCTGTTGTTGTGAATTCCACAGACATTTGGCGATAGTTAAAGATCAAAACTTTAAACCACACTTGGTTTTAAATTATCATGATTAGGCGGCTTTGCGAAGATAGTATGCTGGTTTTAAATCCCAGATTCCAGCATAAGTGACCATAGCACAGTACAAAGTAATAAAATTATCAAAAATCAGAGTCAATCGACAAATGTTTTCTTCCTAACATCAGAAATTTCCTACGTTAAAACACAACAGACTCACCCAGACATACCATAGTTTCTGTTGGGCTGCATAGGTAAAATCAATAACATAAACCTTCATTAAATTACAAGCATCCGCGGTTCGGCCCCAGTACTCTCCCATCCTGCTCCATATCAAGAGGGGCTGATCCAGAGCTTCAGAAGAAAGATTCGAAAATTTTGCCTCCAACTTTAAAACCACTAAAGACCTCTTTCATAAATGCTGGGCATAGTTACTTTTCTTTTATATTTATGTACATAAACCTATCTGACCTCGACAACATGTTTAATCGAATTTGGTCGAAATTTCAGTCAGATCTTTATTTGCACGAACATAAAAGAGTAACAATCATGCCTGCCATTCTGAAGGAGATCTGTGGGGCGCGGAAGGGAGTGGTCAACGAAGGGACAAAAACTTTACGTGAACACCTTCCTATCAATTTGGTTCCTAATAACAGATCACGTTTGAGAATTTTTACTTTGAAAATTTTATTAATGTACATCTTATGCAATAATCACCTCTTCTCTCGACCAGTATTGGTAGTCAGTCAATCCAAACCAACGCAGTTCATTTTACTGATCTGTTCTCTTGGTCAAAATTACCTCATTACGAGCCCGTGCGGAATTTTACAACGTCCGAAGCTCTTTCAGAATACACCTTATTAACCTCAGGCCTGTAGTGATCTTGCGGTCGGCAACTTACTTCTCAGTCTTTTAGCCAAGGTACCTGGAAGGCAGAAATTTGAACTCTACTCGTGAAAAAAAGATCCCTGCGTTTTCCCTTGTTTATATGAGAAGGCATTGTCAATCAGCAGCCAAAACCTATCGAACTGACTCAAAAGCACTCACTTGGACAGACAGACAGGCCTAATAGCAATAATAAGAGGAATGTCACCTTCCCCTTCCCCGTCCCCTCACTCCGCCATCCAGGAGTCTTGGGAGACAACATTGAAGATGAAGAATAGGAAGAAATTCAACGTATTTATAAGTTCCCGTATTTTGCGGCTATTCATCCTGTCACCATAAAACCTCTTAAAGAGCGTTTTGAATGTGTGTGATTTCCACAGAAACGATCGCTTGTTTTCGGATCGTTTTGGCGTAGACAATGTACAAGCGGACAAAGATTCGTGAGCTTCCAAACGAGTACTTAAAGCGTGGGCGCCCTTGTAGTGAAAGTGGGCCATTGTCAGTGCTCGCAAGAGTTTGAAAGGCATCAACATGTGGTCAAGTTTAACGCTTACGAAATCGCCGGATAACTCATAGGGTAAAGGAATACGTTGCAGCACCGCAAATGTTTTTGTTTTTTAATTGCTATGCTTCAATCCATCGTCTTTGTAAATGACAGCGCGGCTTTGTTCAAAATAACTATTTAAAACCCTTTGAATTGTTTTGACTGCGAACGCAAACGTATTTCCGGCCGTTGTTTATTGCCGTAGTGGGAACTGACCACTGACGCAGCAAAGATTTGATACTCATGTTCTTTGATTACCCTTTTTACTGAGTTTCTAGCGCCAAGAGTGAAGAATTGTAAGGTGTCTGCCGTTGTTTTAATTGATCCAAAGGAAAGATTATACTGTCTTATTAAGTTTAATCAGAAAAGATAAAAAGCCTCACTGCGTTAATATTGATAATTGTTACAGGGAGATAACATGCGAAAGGTCAGATTTCCTGACTGATTACTGCATTTTCGTTTAAA
The DNA here is from genome assembly GCF_036669915.1 of Pocillopora verrucosa. Taxonomy (NCBI): domain Eukaryota; kingdom Metazoa; phylum Cnidaria; class Anthozoa; order Scleractinia; family Pocilloporidae; genus Pocillopora; species Pocillopora verrucosa. Next base: position 662,625 of record NC_089320.1, on the reverse strand, counting down.
AAGTTCCATTTTGGCTGTCAAGGTAAGCAGCCGGCAATTGATTAGATTTTCATGTCTGTCCTTTGCCAACATAAGATCTCACTGTGTTGGGACGTTCTTTTGAAAGCGACATTCACATCCCGTGGTTTCTTTTTAGCAACGCAATTTTATGGCTGATTTACCTTGAACAAATAGGGAATAAATGCATGATATTTTTCTGCTTCTGTTTGGTCACGTTTCTTGACACAATTGATAACTGACGCGTGAATGCAGACCACACAGATATTAGAAGACATCTATTAAATTGATGCTTTGGTTATTAATACACTTGTCACCTCGTTACTTTAGTTTTGTTTTTCAAAACAGTTGAAAGTGATGAAATGAATTAGAGCATATCATGCGATGCTTTCCATGGAACCAATTTCAAACTTTCCACCTTTGTTCCAGTTCATTCCCATCTGAAGACTCTACAGAAGCCAGCCCTTGACGCGTTGTTTGGGGCGGTTGTGTGACGTCATGTCCACCCTGCTCTCTTGACCTTTATCCATTGTTGATAAAAGTTTCATGTTACCACGGAACGCTATGCGGAGAACGTGGTCAAATGCTAACCACAGCGAGGACAACTGGGACACAAAAACAAACTTACATTCTCGATCATTCGATCAATAGATGGACTTTGTTATTAAGATGAAATTACTTTACGTTCTCATTGGACTTTCTATTACAAATTACACTTTGGGAAGGAGTACGCTGAAACACCTACATCAAAACCGCCAGCGAGAAGTTCAGCATAAAGGTGGGCTTATTTTGAATAAAACACGGAGGGCACATTAAACAACAAACATATGACAGACACACCGCTGAGATGGAGTTTTCATATTTAGCAACAAAATAGCTATAGTTAGTTGTACGGGTGTCTCACAATTTTTTTATTTTGGAAGTGCTGTAAAATTTGTAAGCGTAAACTAATTAAAACTAACATTTGTTAAAATTTCATTATGTTTAAGCATGCTATCAATTATGTAAACACATATTTGACCGCAGATTATTCAACAAAATTATACAGTGTCTATTATGAGTTATAGTGTTTTTATTGAGTTTATTCAGGAGAACAGCAAGTACATCTGTGATTTTGACCAACTAAAGATCAAATCACAAAAGTTATCGATTTCACACCTATGATGCCCAGTTTATTATCATCATTTGTTTCTTAGTAAAGCGCACCTTCATAAATAATTTTGGCTTTTGGTTGTATTTATCAATGACATAAACTGACGTCAATGTTGTGACGCTTTTGTTATCACAAACTTTCTTTGTTATCTGTTGTGATGATTACAGCTTTTTCATACTTTTTTGGGCTTGAATCGTCTGTTCCATTTTGATCTCTACAAATACTCGTGCTAGAAAGGGTAACCCTAACTCTTGGTATTGGTACAACCTTTCCTTTTCTTCCTCAGTCAAGGCCACGATTCCATCCTTCACTTTTTTCCTTTCCTTCCTCCCTCCCTCTCTCTTATCCTTCCCGCCGCCCACCCGTTTTATTCCATCTGGTTAAACGGCCGGGCTTAACTGACTCGCTCCAACCATACTAATCCTCCTAAAGAGCTTTTGCTTGAGAGGCCTTAGTCAAAACTATAGCTTTTGCAATCACGTGTTTCCAGATTAATCACATTAGAGCTGCCCATGTGAGCAAGCCGGCCATTTCTTTACCTCATCGAATATTCAAACTTGCGCCAATATTAGGATACTTCCAGCTCTCTCTGAAAATTATTGGAAAGCCTTCAATTGAAACAGTTGTTATGTAGAATGTTACTTTACAGCAGTTTCATCAGCACGTTGCTTTTGAAATTTGTAATTAATCCAATTGGCGACCGTCATCACTGTGCATGATAATAACGAGACGAAAACGCAATTTAAAATGCTAAAATTAGCGTTTAATTGCAACGTGGCTGCTCTTTGGGAGACTGCGCTATGTCACCGATCTTCTGTGTATTTGAGAAAACATAATGTTACTTTTTTAAAAAAAGATACGTAGCAATGTATGCAGAAATGTAAAGTGGTTCTCTGTCCAAGGCAGCCGTCACAAGGAGAAGAGAATATTAGAGTCACTCTTGGGAAAAACCCAAACAGCAGAGCCTGTAAAGTACAAGAAGACCGCAAACATTGTCAGATGTAATCGATATTCACCTGTTTAATGTTGATAAAAATAGTGTTTGATCACCCTCAGGCCACCAAAACATTGCCCTTCATTCAATCATCTGGCATGGATTTTTCCAAAACCTGACACTGAATACCAAAAATTCTCTACTTAGCAAGAAGCAAAGCTATGCAATACCCAAAGCTAATGTGGAATAAGGGAAAGTTGTTCTTTTAAAGAGACGATCGCACTCATCTGAGTTTTTTTCTACTTTTTAGTAAAAGACGAAAGGATCTACGAGGGCGACATATTTTTGGATCGAAGCACTCAGTCCTTACTTCAGAGTCTGCGAAGGCGGCCAGTCCGGAGTGCCATTTCATCACCAAACAAAAAGTGGTCATCAAATGTTATACCTTACACCTTTGGGGGCGTTAGTGAGTAGTAATTAAAACAGTACAGCAAAAACGAGTGAAGCTCTTTAGTTCCGTAGATTTAAGGCTCTGTTGTGGTTATTCATACGGGCATGAATACAAAAAATGAGCTCTTGGGACAAGCAGTTTGTGGAAAGCTCAACACACACTAGAGCACCACAGACGTGATTGAAGCATCTCCATCTAAAAAATTTAGACCGATGTTTTCGCTTTTGTGAAAGCTATCCTCGTCACGCATTGCACTCGACATCAGAAATGACATCAGAAAACACTGCCCCATACGTAACCTAGGCAGTGATATAGATTAGCTTATATTTATTTCACTTGTTATTTCCTTTCGTTAAAGGCTCGCGAGTGAGGGAAGCTGTGGAACTTGCAATCAGAGACATTGAAGAGCACACGTGTATCAGATTTGTTACAAGGAAAAACGAAGAAGATTACATATATATTGTGTCACGTGGAAAATAGTAAGTTCCGATAAAGGGTAAAGATAGGAAAGGAGGAGAAAAATGTTGGTCCACAGGCGTCTCTGAGACCCTCTGTTCCAAGGCAAACAACCAGTCGAGCCTTCAAATGCCTGTCATACAACGAAGCACATTCCAGTTATGTTATGCCTGCAGACGTGGCACCCTAAGAGTTCCTATAAAAACCAAAAACTTCTTTCGATTCTTAAAACAAATTTGCTGTTGTTGGGTAGTACGATATAGGAACAAGTAACCCTCAGGATATAGACCCCTCAGCTCAAAGTTTTCTCCAGTCGCTGTTTGACATTATCTGTTTATTGACTCATAGTTGCTGGTCTTCGATCGGACGCAGCGGCGGCAAACAGCGATTATCTTTAGGAAAAGGTTGTGAGCGAAAGGGAACCGCTATACACGAGTTTATGCACGCACTGGGTTTCTTTCATGAACAGTCCCGCCTGGACAGAGATAAATATGTCACAATATACTGGAACAATATTGAGAAAGGTATGCTATTCAAATTATAACGAGACAAAATCGTTGAATAAAAGAGGAAAAAGATAAAAAACAGAGAGATAATATCAACTTTGATTGATAATCCGGTAGAATAGTTGGATAGTTTCTCTCAAAAATTTTGTTTGGTCATCTGCTAATAAATTCCTCACCTGAATGTGCCAAAATAATACAGACAAATGCACTTTCTCAGTGTTTGAAATGTCGAAATGAAAAACATTGAACATCATCTATCAGAGCCCAGGAGCATAACAAAGATAGCTTTCCCATGTATAACTTTAGCTGTAGATAACTTCAATGCAAAACGTGCCAATTTCGCAACTGATATAATCTGAAGGAAAAACCATACTTGACCAATTTTTCGCTTTTCAGGCCGACTACAAATTGCACCGCTGATATGTCTCTCCTGCCACAGTTGCAAATTAAACTATTCTCGAAAATTTTGGGTAATACAATGATATCAATATCTTTATTTCTGTGGCGCTCATTCACAAGAGCTCATAGCTAAGCCCATCCCCTATCTATGTATGAATTAAATCAGTGAGTTTCACTATTTGACCTCGATTTTTCTTCAAACACTGTCAGATCAGCAATTTAACTTTCAAAAATACAGTCATGGAGACGCAGATCCCTTGGACCTTCCTTACGATTATGGATCCGTAATGCACTATCGAAAATATGCCTTCACTGGGAATGGATTTCCGACGGTCGTTCCAAAGGACAAGTGGGCTACCATTGGTCAAAGGAAGGGCCTTAGTGAAATAGACATCAAGAAGATCAATAAATTTTATAACTGCTCCGCGTACACCACAGCAAGTCCAACACCAAAAGCCACAGCCAAACCAACAGGTTAGAAATAGCGGGGTTTTATGCTTTTCTCTGTGCTAAGAGCATGATGTATAACAATACGAGGAGTAAGTGAAACGGGGAAAAACTGCGAGCAATAAGTGCCAACACACCTGAGAAATTCCTGCATCCCTATTCATTCCTTATAGATAATTACTCTTATTTTCAAATTCTGCCATTTGGTTAATTCCTTATAAATCACTATTTTCCGCAGTCGTCCGATTTTGTAAAACACTAGTATGATTACAAACCGAATTGGACTACATTCAGTCCTATTACCATAATTTATTAACTCGTAAAGTAATTATTTAGGTCTATATAAGTATAGGTATCAAATACCAAAACAAAATTCACCAAAGTGATTAGTTTACATCTGCCAAATTTGAGCACTTAATACCAAAAAGCCTGATTTGAGCACTAAAAGGACAGTGTACATCATGCTTGTAATGGGGCCAGTGTAATTGCACAATATGCATTCGTGTGGCATGTCATATGCGCGCGCTGTTGTCGCATTTTTCGCCGAGTTAATTGTAGTGTTCTATTTTTTTTTTCTGTAAAAAAGGATGATTAGATCTTTTTTCTTCCTCTCAAATTTTTTCATAGTTTTGATTGATTGGTGACCGGACGTCGTGTCGTCCAATTCTGGCTGTAATCATAGTCGTGATTAACAAAGCGGACTCCCCCTTTTGCGGTCGTATGATTTTGTTTCTCACTCGAATTATTAAAGAACGAATTGGACTCCACTCAGTCCTACTTTTATTACGGACCAAATATTTGAGAGTGCGCACCCCGGGGCGTGCGCGGTTTTTTTTTTTTTTTTTTTTAACTCCAACAAGGTGAATTAATTTATAATTTGTGTGCTTTGTCATCAGACCCTCCTATCCGGCGCCATTGCAGGAACAGGAACATGTACTGCCAAAGATGGGCGTCAGTGGGTTACTGTTTTCACCGGAACATAAGATACAGGAAATACATGCAAATCAGCTGCAGAAAAAGCTGTAACTTGTGCTAAGGTTGTGTGATTCTGGCAGCTTTCAATAAGATTTATCCAGTTGTCATCCTTTTTGCAACTGTTCTGCAAAAAGGTGATCCAACATATGTTACCTGAAAGCTGCTAACCACAAATTCATGGCACAAATCGAGCACAGGATTATATATTATAAAAACGGGAAATTTGTTCAATATTTATTAAATATAGTATTCAGTTTACGAGTCACTTAAGTTTGAAATCAGCCTACCTGATTCATTTCTTTAGGAGGACCAGGTAGAGACGTTGATGGGGAACCATTTATTTGTAATGGGCTTAATCTAAAAAAGAAATTAAAAAAAAGATTTATCTTGTCTGTTTGTGTTATCCCTAAGTTTAAGTATTACAGTACCACCCTCGTGTATTGCAGCATTAAACGCTCTTAACGCGCGTTAATTTGTCGCGCTCTACATGCGCGAAACACGCACACTGCGCGTCAGTACACGCACCTGCGTGTAATAAGAAAATGCAACCAAGTGACTGTAAAATGCGAGTGAACTACACAAAATCAATTATTGTAGGTCGGTATTATTGGGTAGGTGAAAATTGCGAAAGATATCTAACCAGTCTTAAGGGCAAAAGGAACTGTCACGTTATGTCAGGCACGTATTTTTTTAAAAGTATTTGAAAGTTTTCAGTGTATGAATTTTAGTTCACAAAGGGTATCTCATCCCCATTAGCCTAAGTTGATTCTGTGTGAATTCACTAACAATTTAATTGACCAATTCATACTAAGTTATCTCCTTATCCTTCTCGGTTTATTTTTTGCTGTAACGTACATGACGTATTGTACCCAGAATACATCACCTCCCAAGATAGAGGGAGCCTGGAACTCAACTAAAGATCACTGTCGCTGATCGTTCATTTTTCCTGTGCGAAACAGTGTGCAGATAGAAACCCTCAAATAATTCCAATTTTGCGACAGATATGGCTGCTCAAGCATCAGAAGTCGATAAAAGAAGCAGTTCTGCATCCGATATGTCAAATGTACAAATTGACGAAGAAGTGAGTGTACCAGATGTCGAAGTGAAGCATTCTCCATTTCAGTCGCAACCCAACCTTCGAACCGGCGTGCTAACCAGTGAAGAAGTGAAAGAACTCGGTGATAAAATGAGGAAAGAACAGGCCAAGAAGTATTTTTCACTCAGGGTATGTACATATTATGTGTGAAAAATTCTTTACACAAGTATCGTTTTCGAAGATTTTGAGAGAAGTTTGCACGTAGGCAAATTAAAGGTGTGTTTCAAGTCCGTGCGCGAAACAGCTTTCTGCAGCTTTTGGTTGCACGACTTATATCCAGGCTTTTGTTGCACCAAAATTCCCATAAAAGCACTTTGTGGAGTTCATCTTACGCTCATTTGATTGAGAGATGTTTGCAGATTATCCATTGCTTTTCTAGTTGGCAGATTTGTCGCTAAAGTAGCAAGTTCTCGGCGTAGTTATGTGCATGTTTGGAAGACACATAATCGTGAATCGGTCTGCGTATTTTTTGAAATGATCACATGACTGATCTGACTTCTTACATTTTGTACCTTGCCCACTTTGAAAAGCATCTTAGTATGTTTAAATGTTTAGATCCTGACTCTTTTTTGAACTTGGATAATTTCTCAGCAATTGAATTGTTGCTTGTTTTGCTTGTTTTGCTCGCAGTTATGTCATTATTTATTTATAACAATGATAAATGATGTTACCGTCCATTTATGAAAGATCAGGTATAAAAATAATTTTATCGGAGGCAAATTATGGTGGTTGATGGATGTTTTTATTTACTTTTTAAATTGCCATGATTTTACATGTACAGCCCTTAATAATAAATTTTTGAAGCACCATGATGAGGATTGGTGTCATCTTGTAGCAAACCTCTGGTATTTTTTACAGTAAAACAATTTTTATTTCTGGTCCAAGTGAAGTTTTGTCACAGTGAAATGCCTGTTATCTCATGATTTTTAACAAAACATAGAAAAATGACTTGAATTATGAAAGGTGTTTTTACATTTAGCTGGGGACAGAAAATAAGTTGTGAGTCCCTACGGAGAAGTGAAGGTTAGATGGTCAGATTTTGGGCTTTGATGCTCTGCCACTGAGCTTCAGAGATTGTGCAGTGAGCTGGGTCATAAAGTTCACATGTAATAGGCATCCTGCATACAGCTTGGATCAAGCATTCTTTGATTAAGTTCCTTTCTCTGCACTGATTTACAACTGTAGTTCCCTTGGTGGGCATTTAGTCTCCTTACATCAGCATGAAATTTTATTTACTAAACTAACTGTTACCTATTTGTGGAATTCTAGGAAGGGGCATTTGCTAATGCTGTGGAGGAGTGCAAGGCCTCTTTGGATGCAAATGATGGAGAACTCCTCAGTTCATGGCTATTGAGCGAGTAAGTCATTGTAATTTAACCCTTTACTCCCCAACATTAGTATCTATGTTCTCCCTGTTCTTCTTATTAAACTTTTTATGGTGTTATACCAAGGTAGATTTGTGTGATAAACAATTCCTCTTAAGTCTGCAGTCCATCTGATAATACACTCTTGTAATTACATCAGACAATGCAATTCTTTTTATATACCCCCTTGTAGAACAAATACAATATGTATCAGTCAGTTTGCATTGTTTCCAAGGATCTAAATTTTTCAATTTTCTCAAATCCAAAATGTTGGCACACCCTGTTTAAGTCTAAATTGCAAACATTACTCCTAAGTTGACACCCTTCTTATTCTTCTTTATTTATTTGTTTATTTATTTATTGATTTTTTTATTATTTTTTCTTACTTTTCTCATGCTGCTTAAGTATATGTTTGTTTGAGTGCCTGCTATTGTTGTTGTTGTTTTATGTATGTTTTGTGAGCTTGGATGTTGCATATCATCCATCCTAGTGTCCGCTTTGTATCACATTAAAGATTTTTTCCCTAACTTAGAACGACGACAGCGTAAAAAAAGGTTTTGTTTGTCTTTGAAAATGGCGACCAACTTTTTCTGAATTGGCTACCACTTTGAAGAATTTAGGAGCCAAGTGACTATCCGAAAAAAAAATTTATTTCATGCCCTGATAAGCCTCTTGGTTTCCCCTGGGGTTTCCTCACCACGTGCTAAATCTTCAGCCATATCATATTGATGTATATGTAATTCCTTTTTTATTTCTACTGATGTTTCTTAATTACAAAATGGCAAAATAAAAAAATAAACAAACAAAAAAAAAAAACGAATGCTCTTCTTTAGATGTAGTTTATTACATGTAGCAGTAAATTTGTATCTACAATAGGAGTAATTGAAATGATTTGTTGTATACATGTATTTGGAGTCAACACATTATTGCATATGAAAAAAAAGTTATGAATTATATTAAGTACAACTGTGTATTACTAGTTGTTTTTGGTTCTATATAACTAAGCAGTGTGTTTCCACTTTCCCTTTTTTTTTTTAATTTCTAACATAACAGTTCTCAGTAAACTAAAAACCAATTGATTTCTATGATCTATTGCAATAATTAATAATTATTGCCCAGAAATGTAGGAATTCCATTCAGAGGTCACATTTTAATTTTCTTGGGAGAGCACACCCCTCTAGACCCCTTCCATGTCGCATTTACTTGGCATCCTCCGCACTATTTACTTACTTTCCACATACCCCTGAAATTTTCCTTCTTTCTCTGATCCATATTAAAAAACCTGAGAAATTTTCTTCCAGTCTTATTTTAATGAAAAACTTGGGTTATTGACTGTTGAATTCTTTAACTGAGGGAAAAAAAGCAGGCTTTCCAATCCAAATGTCAACCTTGATCCTGAAGATGTCATTTTTTATTTAGTGCCACTCACAAGACAGAGAATTCCTTATTATTACACTGTTTGTAACAAAGTTCAGTTTGGTTGAGTGCCATCTTAAAAAAAATCTCAGTTATCATTAGGTGAAATGCCAGAGAGAGAGACTTTTTAAATGAAAACAAAATGTAAAAAATAGTAAAGGGAAGGATAACCAAAACAAAGAAAAACCAATATAGATTAAATCAGGGTAACAGAATTGAGTTGTTTTGTTTGGTGTAATAACATTGGTGATTTTGTTTATAGAATTGACCATTGGGATCTTGAGAAAGAAAGAATTGTCTTAATCACAAAGAAGAGCCTTTGTCTTGTCAAGTACAATTTTATTGGACTGAAAGTTAATGAGATGAGGAAGATTCCACTGATAAGATGTGATAAGATTCAGATCGGCAGATTTGTGTATCCAAAGACCACAATGATGATGTGAGTACATATCATTTGTTTACATGTTAAGATCGTGTAGAGTTGGTAACTGTATGAAATGCAAATTTATTTATCAATGTGTTTGAATCTCTGTTTTACGGATATTCTTTAACTCTCTTGCTCACAACTTTTAAATCTGCATTCTCTGCACTGTCTTCCATACACAAGTACATGGCTTATAGTTTATCACAAGAATTTGGTTTTCAATTTAAAAATATTCTATAGTTGATATTTTTCTTTGCATCACCCTCTTGAAAAGGTGCTAATGAAAACATGTAAAGAAGAACTTTGGGTCTCCTGGGAGTGTAGGGGCTAATGAAAGAAAATTCGAGAAACATCCGCATGAATTGGAATCGTTCAGAGGGGGTGGGAGTGAAAAAATTCCACTACAGTGAAAGGTGCTAAAGAATGGACAGGTCTGCATTTTATTCTGACTGGAATAGCTCCCAGGCATATCCTGGTTTCTGTAGTATGATGTTGGTATTCGTGTATACTCCTAGGGGGAGAGGGATGCTGAATAACTATTGGGTCACTGCTGGGGTAGAGCTTCTCTTAATGCAGGTGCCTTCCAATAACTGAAACCTTTCTAAAAAAACTGTAAAAGGCTCGAGGTAGTTGAGGTCAGAACCATTGAAAGTTGAGAACGAATTACATGCAATAATTGGGAAAAGTGCAATATTAAATTCTATTCTCACATTGTACATTTTGATAAACTGAGTTTCATTTTACATTAAGAACTTGAGGAGTAAAGCTAAAAAGACACAAGCCAATTTAGTCAAGGTTATCCTTGTCCAGCAGAACCTGATGGGGACTGTTCGTTGCCTTTTGTAATGCAAAAACAAATACGAAGTAGACAAATAATACTCCGCATGTTCAACTTACATTCAACATTTTGTACCGTAGTACTGTCGTTGTGACTTGTCACATATACAGTAGTAATATTGACTGGAAGGGAAACGAGAATTGCCTTGGGCTAGTAAAAAAGTTCACTTAGAATCACTAAGAAAGTAATTCGTCATAATAAATGTTTCAAAGAATTCTAAGGAGGAGGGGGGGGGGGTACTCTTTGATTCAAATTAGCCCAAGGCATGATTTACAACCGGTAGCAAAGGTACGAGTGATCGGGAGATGAGGTACACTGCATTATGACCTGTTGACGCTTCCCGTGTCATTCGCTTCCACGAAAAGTTGACGATCAAAATGACAATGTTACGCTTAAGCTTAGTGTCAGTTTCCCCCCGTATATTTTCAGTCCACGTCACTTCCAAACTGGTTTACGCGTCTACTTTGGCAAAAACACAATACCCAGCTTTCTCCAGAACTGGAATCCATGGTCACACGAGGTGCCCTTTGTCACTTTCTGCTGGCACAAAGGGAATGATGTCGTAAGTGATCTGCCCCCGCATATGCAGCTTGATCCATTTCAGGAGTCTCTAATCCAGGCCATTACCGATTCCCACAATACCCTTCAGGAGGGTGTGGCACAAGACTCTCTCGAGATTGAGCATAACGAGCCTATCATGATTGAAGTGTATTGTGGGATTTCATCCATATTTCACAACTACGGCATCCTTGGTTTCAATCGTGATCGCGGAAAGTTTGGATTTTAGGACACTTTGACTCTAATAGCTGTGAATAGTATTGGTTCTTAATAGTAGATCATTTGTTTGAACCGTGGAATTTCCCTCTCATGCTGCAAATATGTTATAGCAAACCAGTTAAAACCTGGTTTTGTCAGGAAGTCCTATTTATTTTCTCTAAATTTTAACAAATCGTGATAATGTTGAGGTGAAGTACATAGGGCAGGAACTTGACTTAGGCTTCTTGGTAAGAATCAGGTCAACAGGGCGGGTTCGCTATCTTAGTTGTTCCGGTAGGTTCGTGTGGGTAGACGGGCTGTCCGGCTGATCGAAATCTTGGAAATAGGCCAGAAATTTCCAACAGGTATACTCCAGTAAGGTTACTGAGCCATTTGTCCCTCACGGCCACCTAGCTGTACCTTCCCATTTGAACAGGTGACAAAATTTATTCCGTTTGTCTGGCCAGCCCGGTTTTCTAGGCTCACCTGAAGAGGCCTTGAGAAGGACATCACAAACTTCTTTACAGACTGGTAGCATAGGCTATGTCTTACTGCATGAAGAGCCAACAGACCACTGCTTTTGCTGCATGAGCGCGAAGGACTTCGATAGTTCTCTTGATGATGATGATAATAGTAATAATAATAATAATAATAATAATAATAATGCAATAAGCAAAGCGAAGATTGGAACTGTTATATTCTTGAGAAATATCTGCGTATACTAAATATTAATTAATTAACGATTCAAGATGTTTGATGATTGTATAATTTTAAACTCGTGTGAGTAGTAGATTTTCGCGAGTTGTAAATATGGTTTTATTTACCCCTGTTGAGGTAAATATTCTTGCAGAAGTAATATTTCGAGATGTTTTAACTGAAATAGTTTAATAAACCACAATAACATCGAGAACGTCTTATCTTAACTGGCCGGCTTAATTCTTCTCCTTTACACGTGACATGGGTTCCACTCTGGAAGTTGTCAGCAGTCCATCGTTCCTCGCAATGCGCTCGTGTTTTAGGTTTTGTTTTTGGAATGCATTGCACCCCTTAGGCCACAAGTCACTACCGCTTTTCTTATCTGTCAGGGATTGTTGAATGCACACATGAACCGAGAAATACTGGAACTTTGCACAAGGAATCGAAAGTTCGGGAAAATGCGAGAACTAATATTTTTAACCGGTAGTTCTTAAGTGGTGAGATAGAGTACAACTTTGTGAGGCAGTCAAAGCATTGCTAGATATTCACGCGCATATATTTTTCCCTTCATAGGGTCACTGGTTATGCGGAAAACAGCCCACGTAGCAAACAGTCGGGCATGCGAATTTTCTTTTCCCGTGTGGAACCCGGCTTCTTTCAGCTGTGGAACCCATGGTCTGACATGCCCTACTTCACTTTGACGAGTCACGTTCAAAGCATGCTCCAGGACTCCCCCCCAGATCGTTCGCAGCACGAACTGTTCTTCAAAGCTCTCGAGAAGGCCATTACTGAGGCTAGAGAAGCCGATCCCCACCAAGAAAGACTCAACAATTTTGAAGTTGTTGATGAAGACCTACAGATTAACGTTTATTTGGGCCTCGGTGCTATGATTTATAATCAGAGCGGTCTGGGATTTTGCAAAGACCGTGGCAATGTGTTCTTCTGATCGTTATACTACTTGATTAAGAAACAATTTCTCCTTCCTTGTGTCTTTCACTGATAATTATTCTTTTTGGGAACACTTCCAGTTTGCCACAAACTATTTTAAATGACTTTTTTCGAAAACCATAAAGAAGATTTTATGCAGCATTTCAAACGATTAATAATTCGTTGATGATCTGGCCTGGTAGTGTGGTGAGGACAAGGCGTTAAGGTTCGAACAGGTTTTCAATAATGGTGATGTCGGAGAGAGTGAATTAGTTGATTGGCGTAGTGCAAAATAGTTGCATAAATAAATAAATTTATAAAAGTATCAGTAGGTGCCTCAGGGAGGTACAAATTTGAGAAAACTAGATATCCTAAAGATCACCAAGGACGTAATAACAAGCTAAGAAAGTGCCTGGTTTCTGCTGAACGAACCGATGAGATCATGAGACGGTAGACTTTTCACGTCTGTGTGAGGATTTTGTATAACTCTACATCAGAGGAATCTTTCTAAGGGATATGTTGTTAAATCTATAATAAAGGTGTTAAGTTGTATACGATAATGTAAATGGCAAGGATTTAGAGAGAAATAGATACAAGATAATGTAATCGGATGTTTCTCTTTTGTATAATTTTTTTTTGTTGTCCTCGTCGTCTTTGTTGTTGTTGTCCTTTGAGAAAAAAAATACGAGATAGTTGTCTCAGTCAGGTAATTTGTACCTTTAACATGTGCAAATGAAACAAGCAGAAAGGGCATCGATTTTCTTCCAAAGTTAAATCACGCAATATCTTGAAGTTGAACAAAAATTGCTAGATTTTTCACTTATTTAACGGTTAGTGCTGACAGCAGAGATTTCATTATAGCGATATGGTTAATTTAACAACTTAGAATAACAAAGGTGTATCAATTCCCCTAGATGAAAGCAGCACTGAACTTTTTCAATTATTAACGATTTTGTTTGCTGGTTCAATGCATTTTCGTCTTTTAAGACGGAGGGGGCTGCACGGGATATTGGATCACCCTTTTCGCAGCCCTCTTCTTCTCGAGAGCTTTCCACGTAAACCCTGTTGCAAAGCAATTAGTTCGCGAATCGTTGTGTACTGATCATGTTAATTCACGAGATGCGACTTCAACAAGTCTCGAGCAGTATTCCATTGAAATATTTGAGATTGATGGTTATGGATATGTTTTCAACAGTTAATCAAACAAAGTCACACATGACGCGTGCAAATGAGGACACCGCATGTAATCCGCAGTCTAATCGAGTTGCTGCTGATGGTCAGTGCTGCTGTATCGGCTGAGGCGAAATATTATTCAAACAGCACTGTCGTCGTGTCTACTCGCCAAGAGCGACCACGAGCTTTTTCAACAGAGGCAAAGTAGTTGTGGTCGAACAGTTCCTGAGACAACGTTCTCCACCATGCAAGAAGAATTACTCTTTTTCGTATAGTTTCCAGGATGATTACTACTCTTTTTTTCATTTCTTGATAATACTTCTTATTCAAGAACATCAAGAAATCGCTTGGTGGCCGTTTTTTTATTTGATTGCTCTCTTTTTTTTCAAAGGAAGGGCTTCAGTATTACAATCACTTCCCAGTGAGTACTTAAAGAAGGATATAGTACAATAATTGACCAATCGGAACGCTTTAATCTCTACAATCAACTGGGTAGTTAACAATATGCATCCACAAAGTCTCATTCCACGTTTGGAGGCTTTACTTGAGAGGAACTCCATTCCAATTTACAGTGTGGGTTGCACTGATAAATAGAAACAGGTAATTTGTGCTTACAGAATCATACAAGAGACAGTCATATACTCTTCAACAATACTTTTCCGTTGTTGTTGACATGTAGTTGTATGTTACTGCATGCCAGTGCTGAATGTCTTGTCTGGTGCGCTGCCAAAATTCTTGATGGCTTACGAAGGGAGAAGTCTTCCACCCATTGAAATGTTTAATCATGACACTGCATTTACATGGAGAGCGTCGTAAGACTACAACGTAATGTTGTATTCTTTTCAGGTTTTTATAGAGAGAATTCCTCAACCGAGGTGGAATTATGGCGTTGTCTTGACCTTGTGGCGGAGCTTATGACAAAGGCTGCATTACTAGACTGACCGAGGGGCATCACGGTATTTCTGTTCCTGTATCGACGCCATAGTTTCAACAGGCTTTCGCGAAAGTTTTTGTATGCGAAAAAATAAATGACTGGGTTATAGATGTTGGATGTCTTGGCGAACATCGCTGGGAAAGCAGCAGTAATAAGCGAAAAGTCGGTCGAAAGGAAGGCTGCGTAGAAGGAAACGACTGCGTACGGAGTCCATGCAGCGAAGAATCCAATGAACATAAGCAAGCCAATCTTGGCCATTTTCCACGCTGCTTTGATGGTTTCCAAGGTAGCAGCTGCGTTAACTCCCCAGATTTTTTGAGCGTTTTTTGTCATGTATCGAACGTTTACGAACATGAGTGTGTAAGAGACTAGGATGACGCCGAGTGGAATGATGTAGAAAAACGCAAAAAGGCAGATGACGAAGAAGGTGTCGCCTTGTTTGGCCGATTGCCATCGTAAGGAGCAAGCAATTCTCCCGGCCTCAGGGACGTACGCAGACCAGCCAAACAAAGGGAAAAGACTCCACATAAGGGAAAAACCCCATAGTATCAGAACCACTGTTACCATGCGACCCATGCTGTGTTGCGATTCCATTGGCCGAGAGAGTACGAAATATCGATCCAATGCATATGCTGCGTGATGCAACATGGTTCCAAGGCCTAAGAAAGTTGACACGAAAGCATAAAATGTGCAGGTAGTGTCAGTGAACCATGCAGACTCCGACGCATTTGCGGCTGCTCCCAGGGGATTTATCATAACTCCCATCAGCCAATCAGAAGTAGCTATGCTTATGATGAGAACGTTGGCTGGCAAAACAAGGGAACGGTCCATAATAAACGTCAAAAGGACTATGGAATTGAAGAAGATTGCAGCGATGGCCAACACGATGTAAACAAAGGCTAAGACGTGGTAAGTGCTCGGACTGAGAAGTTCTTCAGCCATCTTTGAATCCTCAACTGTCGCGTTATGTAACGTTTTTACCACCTTAATGTCTCTGGCCTTCAATTCTAAAATAAAAAAAATTGTTTGCCTATGTCTCTATTTAAAGTGTTGAATGGAAGAGTTAAAGAGCACAACTAAGTGGCTGTCTCAAGTACGACTATTATTTCTGTTTACTAAGCCAGTCTATCAAGTACATACCAAACCCCCTAGAGCGGTAACTTAAATAACACGTACGCTAAAATTCTGAAAAATAGTAGTATTGTTCTCCCTATGGGATTTCTGAAAGATATTCTTATTAATTCTATGAAATTACCAAAGTTGACGAAAAAACAGTGTTTTATCAACCAGAGCAGTGGGAATAACAAAAACATGACTAATTAAAGCAAGCCCGCCCTTTAGTTCTCAGTTGTGGCATTAGATTGAGATTCTTCTTCACTGGGTTTATATTATAAAATGGTTTACTACCTGAGAACAAATATATCGTCGCTTTTGACCATTAGATTGTAAACTATTTAACCTGCGTTTTATACATTAGCATACAAACTCAAATTATTTTGAACGAAGTCACGATTAAGTGCCTGACTTCAAAGTGAACGTGTGTGATCGATTTAATCCGTCAGTCTTTAGATTTCCATCTTCATGGGTTCTCGTAAGAAACTGGGCAACTCAACCTTTGGATGGAAACTTTGTAAGTCACAATTACATCATATTTCTGATTAACATCAAAGGCAAAACTCCTATCATTTAAAGTAAGTCGAATCAGAACAAAGGTATAGATCCGTAGATGTTGTTCCTATTTTGCAAATGCCGCAAAAGTGATATTCCGCGTAAGAAAAACACATGTTGCATTAACAGACAAAACTCTTTTCAGTCGATGAGCTGAGTAAAATAAATTATTTGAAGAGATCTCTCAAGGTGACGTTTTTCAGAGGTTAAACGACAGGGGACTAATTTTCCTCCACGTGAAAACAGAAAAGCTAAAGTGTTAAACAAAAAGCCTCCGGCTTTGATGGGCAAATCGAAGCTCGTTGTGAATATTCTGCTGCCTCATCATTTGGCTATCCTCAAATTATTCCCTTATGTCTCTCTCGTCTTTCAGGTTTTTTTCGGTTTCTGTTATTGTTGTTGTTTTTTTCTTTCCACCTTTTTTGCCAAAATTTAATTATCAAGTTTTAAGTGCACAGAAAAAAACAAATTATGCTAAAAGTGGCGATGAGGCCCACAGGAAACAACAGGGCTTTTACACTATTGGCACCCTCCAACAAATATTATACTCGTAGTCTTGAGGTAGAATAGTGACGAATAAACAGCAAAGCAGACTTTGAAAATGCTATTTTAAAACTGAATAGTATAATATAAAGCATAATAAGTCTCAAAAGAGGTAAACATCGAAGAGAAAAGGAGATATATATATATATATAATCATACTGATATACAATTATGCAAGTTATGCTAGGTTTACAATGGTTGATGTCGGACAAAAGTGGAACAACTGCCTGCTATTCCTTCTCCCTTTTAACTTATATGTATTTTCAATATTGTAATTAGACATTGTAAGCGAAAAGCCCGAGTTGGGAGTTACAATAAACGTATGTATGTATGTAATGCAGGCTTATTTCTTCTCCTGAGAAACAAACATATCAAATTTTAAACGATGAAAACGAGTGAACATTGTGATGTAAAGAAAATTAATAAGCAAATTGGTTTTAATCGTGCAAGACTTAAAGTCAAAGAGAAGCTTCTATTTCTTTATGTTAACTTAAAGTTATACGTAAATAACTTTCTTGTCTTCGGAAAGTGAACTACAAACAAAAAGAAAACTGACGCTGAATCTGCAGGAAATTGACTCACCAGTTGGACTTCAGACCATCACGTCCTAAATTGGTTGGCAACTTTTTTCGACATTAAAAGGATATGAAGTTATTTATGTTTAACATTCAATTTAAACAAAGTTTTAAAATGCTTTTTAAAAATCACTACTTGTAAAAATAGACGCACTTCTGCGTTTTTTTTCAAGCGTTTGAAAGGCATCAAGGCACACTCATCATTCGCTTATAACACTCATCTCACTTGAAATTTCATATGCACGTGAAATTTTGTCATACTGCGTGGGGCTTGTGAAATATGTCATCCCAAAACAAAAGTATTTCCACTTCCTTTTCTACTTATTCTTGAAGTCTACATGAAAAAAAACTTGGACTCATTCGTGCGATTAGTTCCTGAAAACGAAGGAACTCAAATTTAATACCTACGTCTTCTACGGAACGACAGAGTGATAATTAATAATTATTCACCGAAGTGGAGGCGAACATTAGTTTGTAAGCATTCCCGAACTAGCCAATCAGCGCGCTCGGAAAACACTTTTTACCTGTGTGGTACATACTAATGGAATATAATAGAACTTTCAGCAAGCAATACTTCTGTTCTGGATAAGCAATTATAGCCCATTTGCTATTTGAAACCTCATCAAAGTAATTCCTTACGAGGGGGATGAGAAAAATGTCTCTCAAAAGCTGGATCATCAAACCATTTTCGGCAAAAACCACGAAATGATGGAACGGAAGTATTCATTGTCATCCTTCGGACATAATAATACGGTGTGCCAATCTGGATGATCTTATAAGAGTTCTAAATAACATTTGGCAACTAAACAGCTAATAACGAGTGTTCACTTCTTTTAAGAATATGACATAAAATAAGGTAGAAAATCTATATATTTATATGAAAATATTGGAAATTTAATTCCTGATACCTGATTCTGATGGTGCTCGTTTCTTAGGGAGCTTAAGCAAAGTAAAACTACGAAAGAAACGAAACTTAAGTAAAACAAGGGATATCAATAGCAGAATAACAGCCCTTAAAGTGTGTTTTCAAATCTTGCTTCCGAACAGACTTCGTAAAACAACGACCTGAAATCACCCAAATTTGCATGGTTCGAAAACAGGAACCACGAAGGCAAATCATTTACTTGTCCACTCTGAAATCGAAGACACTTAAAACGTCACAGTTAAGAAAAGGTCTGGCGCCATTAAAAAAAAAAGAGCGAGCTACTGAACATATTTTTTAAAAACATTGTAGAAATTCCTCTTCCGATCAAAAGGCTAAAGTGCAAAGTCCATCGATGAGATATGAAACATGCAACAGATAAAATACGTTTGGCTGTGAAAATAAAAGCTTCCAAGAGTTCATAAACTCCAAACCAACCAAGTAACAAGTTTGCAAAAAGCTCTAAACGCAAAACTAAACTCCGGAAGTGTCCACGTCAACCTCAGTGTCAAGTTCAAGGTTTCTACACACGATTGGTTACTTGACCAGATAACGTGCGTCGCGCGTGCATAAAAAGAGAAATAAAGACGCGGGGGAAGTATAGCAAACAATTGAAATTGGAAAAACGATACCTTCACGAAAACTGAAGAATGTTTCCAATCAAGTGTAAGTTTATATTGTGATCAATGTTTTCCTCGGCTTCGGCGTCTGATTGCTTAAGGGGATTATAGATGTTATTTTCTATTTCGAATGCAAAACAACTGTGGACCATAGTGTGAAACTGAATCATCCATACAGCCTAAAATTGACCAATCAGATCGTCTGTCATACAGCGTAAGATTGACTAATCAGACTGCACATGAAATCTCAGTAATTTTAAGTGTAATCTTATTTCAAATAGTACCTGCAGCCGAAAAGGAGTCACATCTCTCTCCTCAAAATGATCTACATAAATAACAAGAAACTTCATTTCTGCTAATGTTCATCAAGAACAGAGCTCCTATTCTTAAAAACCAACATTAAGAGAGATTAGTTTTTAGCCACGCGTTGAAACTACGTCAAGATGACCTGACGCTTCCTTAAAGAAAAGAAAAAGAAAATTCACGAAAATGGAAACGTGAGAAAAATTGGAAGCGTCTGTCAATACTGACAAATAACTTGAAATTGAGACTTTTAAAGGTTCGTATAATTTCATTTAACGTTCAAATTATAGTGGCTTGCCAGCTTAAGCCTACGCAGAGGTTCATCCAGCTTAAAATCAGCCAAACGAACTAAAAGATACAGAAAAGAAAAGTCGTGCACAACTGCCTTAAAAGATGTAGATTAATTGGTGCCGATGTGATGACTTTTCATGATAAATTTTACATCAATATCTGCGATTTTTTGCGATGGTAAAAATAAAAACTTTCATAGTCGAGCTACATATATATTACAAATATTGCTACCCGATCAAGAAAAAAATCGAAATTGTAACCTTTCCTTGATTTTTTTGCGACAATGAAGTCAAACATATCTTTTTTTTAATCCTGTCGTGCGGAGATTTAGAAGAAGATTAACATCACTGCTTTTCTTGCGCAGAATTTGAAAAGCGCTCTCCTAGAAGAGATTTAAATATTCTCTTAAAACACATTTGAAATCATAATGATTTAAAAGCATGAGTAGAAGAGAATATCCTACCAAGAAAATCGTGTCAAAATTCACAAGCTGAGTTGAGAACCACCAGTGCTTTTTACTCCGGCTGAGAACGATTGCGACACAATTTAAGACCGACGCACTCAAAAATAAAATTACAGTGGAATTGCATCTTGCAGAAAATACCATAATATACTGTTTTCTTTCAATGAAAGATTTATCTGTCTGATTCAGATAATAACAGCAATTGTGTTCTAGATGGAAACATTACAGTGATTTGCTATGTTGGTACGTAGATGAAAATATTCGGTCATTGTTTATTTTGGCCTATTTGGAAAACCTTATTGAACGCGGCTTTCTGTGTAGAATTTTGAATATATTTCTATGGAAAATTGCATTATCAAAAGCAGTTTACTGGAGTGTAATGGAATTGAAATTTAATCATGACAAAGGGAGATTTACTACCCATTTTTCATGAAAATAATATTTTCGTTTGAAAATGCTAGAATTTTCACGAGTGCTTAGAAGATATTCCCAGAAAATGTTGGTCAATTGGTTGTAGTATTTAAAAGCAGTAAAAAAAAACGTGTATATAACTTTCCGCTAAGCCTCCAAGAGGACTGGGCACGAAATAAAAATTCAGCTTTTTAAACTTCCATTAAAGCTCCTTAAAGTAGCAATTTAGAGGCTTGAATACTTTTCTCAGTACGATGCAATTTGAATGTTCCTTACATGCTAATGCTGCGATCGAGAGGCTGCGATGAAAACGCAAACATACACATGAATAATTCCCAGTTCTTGAGGCTGCATTCGATCAAATAGGGAAATTTCAAATGGAAAAATTCAGAGAAAAAGAGTTTTTGTTTCCTTTAATCACGGAATTATGATCAACAAGTTCTGTCATACAAGGACTTTGGTAGCAATTTCATTTCAACGTTTCTCAAATCATGAGCCAAAGTGTCCCAGGTTTGTACCTGATAATGTTTCTTTTTGAACAATTAAGAGCTAGGGCCATTACCAGTTTTTCTACGTGCTTTCCTTTGGTGAAGACAAAGTGCGATGGGTAGTTATTTATTTATCAAGACATCTCTTAACGACCATGTCGTCTTAATAATCTATTAAGTTGTCCCCAAGAACTAATCAATGTTCTTGGTGGATTCGGAATATAGTATGGGAAGCGTTTTGTGACATATACAAATGAGTGAATTACTGTTTCTACCAGACTGAATGTCGAATTACATGCCATGAAATTATATTAGTGAACGAGGCCATAAGAAAGCAAAAAAAATCAATAACAACAACAATAACAAATAGTATTGTAGGCAGAGTTGCGTGCTGTTGAAAAGTATGCTCGATGATATGCCTTAAGCGTATTTGATGTTCAACTAAACCCGATATCTAGACTTGGCTAGAGCTATTCCTGAAGAACTGCAACATAGAGATAAAGATGTAAATAAAGCTATAACTAGATTTTCTTCCATCCTTTAACTCTTGACACTAATTCTTAACTAAAAAATCTATATAATTGGCATGGATGTAAAAAGCACCAAGGCGAAGACAATTGATGAAAACCTTAACTTGGCAGCTACTATTTCGGACCTAAGAGGAATAAATTTTGTCAGTTGTTGAAAGTTAAAAAAAAGATAAAACCCTTTGACGACTTGACGGATCTTTCTTACCTAAAGAGCATGTGAGGTTCGTTTAAGCAGTGATCACACAGCCTTAAGTCGAATACAAACTACGGTTGTCGGAAAACTTCTACGGAAAATTGCGCAACCGTCACTAGTTATACAGATCCCTATATGTCTTGAAGGCGTCGGCAAAGTAAATACACAACCTTTAATCTTTGTTATCTTCCTGTTCATTGCAGTAATAATTAGAGTTTTTTTGTTCGAGTAATGGAATATACCTTTAAAAACAAATACAGCTGCTGGTATCGCAAAAGCGAAAGAAACTCGAGAAGCATTCCCTCGGCATATCCGGGAAAGAAAAATAAATTAAATAATCTCGCTTTTCCACTTCGCTAATTGGACCTGCAGTACAAAATTCCTCCGACGTAGGAAAAAGAATTTTTACAGCTAAAAGCTAATGGAGAGAACATAATGTTCAGACATGGACACTGCATTCAGTGGACTTTTTCTAACGTTCCTCGACGTTCCTTTCCAGTTATTTGTTTAAATAAGGTTTATCTCTCCACTCGGGTAAGCTCAGGGCTCGAGTAGGAATACATCTATTTCGAAATTTCAATCACTAACTTGAATAAACATGGCAAAATCGAACCCTTATGGGCCAAAATTGTTACCATGTTTTTCAATTTTGCCTTTTATCTGACGACATCCACTAATTTATATATTTTATTTCGTTTCATATACTTTATCTGGGAATTTTCGGTAATTTTTCGTAATTCTGTAAAGTTATGATACGGTTTTTGGAATGAGTGCTCTGTTCAGTTCTTTTCAAGTTTTCTAACGAATAAATTATTTCTATATTGTAATTTTAAACTTTGTACTCGTAAAATACCGCAGAAAGTGGTGTACAGAAATATACAAAGGGCATTTAAAAATTAAAAAAAAGTTTAAAATTACTAAAACCTGAAATATTTGTTGAAAAGTTCATTGTTGAACAATAACTTTTGCAGCACAAGTCAGAAACTGACTTAAAATTGCAGGGAAGAAAAGGTGACATGAAAGGGAGATGACACATTTTAAATATATATTCGCCGTTGAATGTAATTTTATGCCAAAAAATACTTCAGTTTAAAGTAAATTTGAAAAGCTTACGTCGCTTTTGAAATAGGTGGAAGAACAGATTCAATATTTGATATCTGTCGAAGAGGTCTGCCAAGAACCGTCGAATCTCAAATATTTCCCAGTAAGCCTTGTATACCATGGTTCTTAAAACTGTCAATTTCTGGCATAAACCCTGGTTATCCCTTTCTTAACAAGAAATTTATTTTGCGTCAGAATATCTATTATGCAATCATTAAATCGCCTTGTAGCATGATTATTTTGCGGTAGTTTTGGCTCCATCGAGTGTCTTTGCGAGAGCAATTTTCTTACAGTACTAAAATTCTCCAGTGAAGTAATTTTTGAGATTTTTCTGCTCAAGCAGCGAAACATTAACCAGGAATTAAACGACGAGTGACAAAAGGGGGTATGTTTCTAAAGAAACTGCGGTGCTGCGTCGACGGGGGGGTATAACAAGATAATTTTTTTTATCAACTGAGTGGATGTGAATTGCCACCGTAAAGAATTTCAATGCTTAGGTTTCGGGCGTTTGACGTTTCGTTTCGCTCTGACGAATGGTTAACGCTCGAAACTTCAGCTTTGAAACTCTTCACGGTGGCCAATTTACAATATTAATTTAGTTGATAAAACCAAATTATGTTGGAATTAAACGAACAGTTTTCATATTTTTATTACTTGAGTTAAGACAACCTCTAATAATGGGTTGAAATTTTTAAAGTTTTAAAACTTTGAAAGATAATACTTACACCTTTTATTGTGTTTTTGATTCAGCGTTGAATCAAAAACATAATAAACAGAAAGCTTACCCATACCCTCCCTCACTCCGCTGGGATTTTCAACGAAAGTGAGCAGTAAAATTCTGCGGCGTCGACTTTAGTGAATTTTTATCTTTTTGAAAGATAAAAAATCAGCAAAATCTGCAGCAAAATAGAACTTGCAAAGTTTTCATGTTACATGATCTGCACTCTGTTCAGGTGAATTAATTTCACTACACGACTGAAATTCAGTTTCACATTTGAATCTAGATTGATTAGCTTCCCTAGTTTTGAAATTGATCGCTTCAATATGCCGGAACCCATTATCAGAGTACGAAGGTTAAAGTTGAAGATTAATTTTCATGCGTCAGCAACTTGTTTAAAAGACCTTCCAAGAGGTCATCTTTAGAGACTTCAACCGACCAATAATAAGGTATAAAGGGGGTAAGTTTGCGTCGATGGGAGAGAATAATGAAGTAATTTCGAATCATCAACTGAGTCATTCGCTCTGACGAAGGGCAAACGCTCGAAACGTCAGCTTTAAAACTCTTCACGGTGGCCAATTTACGTTATCAACTCAGTTGATAATGCTTAATTACCCAACAATAAGGTAGTTACTACCTTTCATCCAAGCTAGAGAAACACTTTTTGCGCAGATAAATTGCTTAGTTTAAGAAGAGTAAATTGAAACTACGAACAGAATTACAAAATATCTTGCTGTGCGGCAAGAAAAATATACCGAGAGAACCAAATCAAATCTATTTTTCCTTCTCTCTCTCTCTCTTCTTTTCTAAAGTTGCACGAACGCAAACCTCTTCATATACCCACGTGGAGTCTGAAAAATGACGATATGTTAGACTTGCACTGAAAATTCGCTAAAGTAATAAAAAATATTTCCTGAAAATGAACGAGATACAAGGGAAGTACTACGCTATAACAAGTGGTTCTGAGAGAAGTTACATGAAATTTTTGATGCCATTTCCGCAATTCCGAATGGAAATAAAATAAAAAGAATAGCGTTTGCAGTTTTCGTTAATAAAGAAAATTTACTTAAATTTCCAAAATACCTTAAGCAGCATATGGAAAAAATGCTCTGACTTAGAAAAAGCCAGCATAACCCATAACAATTGTCAAATATGCAGTTGAATCATGTTTCGTTGTCTTCATATTTGACGTCTTATCCTCAAATTGAATTTCTTTTGTTAAGCAGGGCTCTTTGAGAACTGGAGAAGGCATTTAATTATTGCTTAACGTTTTGCTATTGATGTAGATGTTTGGTACCAACGTGGTCAAAGAGTAAAGAGTGATAGCAATATGTAGCCTACCTAAGGATATCATTGAATAGTTTATGGAACCATTAAATGAGGAAAAACGAGAACGTAAATGAATGAATTAATAAAATTCTCAGGTGAAATTTTAAATTTTTCTAAAAATAGAAAATAAAGGGGTTTTTCTCTTTCAACTGATTATGATTAAGAATAGTGAAGATCCACTACTGAGTGCATTATCAAGAACTTGCTTCAAAGTTGTGAAGCGACCGTTATATTGAAGTGTAAATACTTTTTCGGCTATTATCCTATCTGAGGTAAAATTAAAAAATGAGTGAATAAATTACTGTTGTAGGAAATCTCTTTACTGTCGGTTCGATGGTCAGTTTAAATCTCTTACATCGTAAAAACGTCCGATGAAGAAAAACCCGTCTTCTGTTGCGTTTCTTTTCTTTCGTTTTCACGGCTTATTGCATGTTTTGACAATCTATCAATGTCTTAAATCATAAGAACAAATAACTGTAATTAAAAATTCCTAACCTGATCAGGAAATTTCACCTGACAATGTTACCTTTGGCTGAATTTTCACATAATTTGCGCTCAGATTGATAAAAAAAGATCCAGTCATTTCGAATCGACTGAACGACGGGACAACAAATTGAGAACATTAAATCCAAGAAATAATTTCCATTTTGGGTTATTGCAGCGCCATTAAACAAATTTTCCCTTTTAAACGTTAAGGAAACGAAGCTGAGGTTTAAATACAGATATATAAACGTAGATAATGAGCGATAACAAAGATTTGAGGTATAACAGTATTCTACAACCAAGATTCAAATAATACTGAAATTCGACGAGCACATCGCGCTAACACTCAACACGGCTACAGCTCTTGTGAATTAATCAGGTAAAGTAAGCGGGTTTTGACGGTTGAATCCTATTAGACACCCGACATATAAAGAGTGTACTTATATTTATATATGTACTTCTGTTCCTTGTATTACTTACCTCTTGGCAAACTGCTCTCAGTTTCTTTGCAGATGATATCAACTGTGCTGCTTTGTTATTTCCCCACAAATAATTACTTTTGTAGACGGCGATAGGTTATGCTTTTTTAACTCTGTGAAATTTCATTTAATATACGTTAGCCTTGATAAGTAGTCGAACTATTAAGCTAGCGAAAGGCGCAGTATCAATCTTTAATACGCTTTCTATCCGTTTACGATCTCATATTTCATTTAATGGCGAGTGCTTCTTTTCCACCAATCAGCTCAACTGTAGTTATGTTAATTCCAAGCGTTTTTTTCAGAAAAAGACAAAAGAGAGCAAATACTTAAATGATCCTGGCGTCTTAGTGCGTTCACAACCTGCCACATCTTTAAGTATCTCCCAAGAGCTAAACAGAAGTGAGGGAAAGAATAACAAATATTTCATGTGATCCATTTTTAATGTTATTCTATCTTACTTGATCATTTTCAACGTTTCGATAAAAGCAATTGAATTTGTTTTTTGTTACTCTATAAATGTTAAAAAATATCAAGAGATTTGTTTTCTTACCAGAATAAAATATCCCATTTCCGAAAAAAAAGTCGTTTCAATATATCACAGGATTATCTCGCGCAATTCAGTGGCATCTTAACCTGTCTCAGAAAGCACTTAGCATGGGCACTTTTATGAACATTAACGAGGAAATTTTCCACGCCTTTTTTTTATTCGCTGCAAATGTTAATGGACAAGAGAAGACACTATTGCCTTTGAATATAAACATTGAAAAAAAATGAAGACAGCGTTGCATTAGAATTTTCTAGAAATGTTTTAATCCATGGAAAAGGAGACTCATTTCATAATTGTCACGAACAGAAAATTTTTCCTTGCAGTTGTTTTCAAGCGTTACTTGAAAAAAGCATCAAAAAAGCTGTTATTTCACATGGCAAATGTTTGTGAACCCGTTGCGTTATGCACACCTCAGTTTGTAGTGAACAAAAAGTACTTTCAGTACAAATGTAACAAGAGAGATGACCTTACACTGCGTCAGTAAACATGTATTTTTGTTCTCACACCTTGTACCGTTCCTCACAGAGGTTTTCATTCGCCTCGCTTCAGCAATCAAGAATCACTCCCAGCAGCACTTACTCAAACTCCCTGAAGCTGCTATAAAAGCATCTTTAATTTCGCAATTAGATGAAGAGTTAGAAGCTCCAGGAGAGCTCCATTCATAAACCTTTGTTCACTTAAACAAAGCTGAATTTGAATCAAATGATGCGCTGATGTCTTTACACTGACGGTAAAGGAAAACAGTTTACGAGTGTGACGTTCAGATATACTCATGCTTGGTTCATTGTGCGTCATAACATCTCGCTTGCGAGTCGCACTTCATCCATTCATAAACCATTCCTTTTACGACCCAACTTAGCTTTAGTAAAGTTAAAAGTAGGAAGTAAAGACTACTAAATGCTCCCTTTTTTCAGCCAAGGTCATATTACACCTACTTGAAAGGGTGGTAATTGCAAGCTTCAATCACTTCAAAGCCGCTCTATTTATGCAGATACTCGCTTGCTGGATTCATATTTTTGCTATATTTAGTGTTCTTTTGATTCATTTTTATTTACGTAGTCCTTTTCTTTCGGTTATTTATTTGAAGCCGAAGTTTCTGGCAATCAAAAGGCGTGATTTCTTTCGAAAAGTGACAAGCGTCTAACGTTTGCACAAAAATAACCTGCCCACGGTTGGACACTTCAACCGAGGGCAGGGTAAAGTGTGTTTATCCTGCGGCGCTTGTAAGCGTAGGTTCAAAACTTAGAATAATTGCAGGTTAACGCACTCAGCGAGTGAATTATCGGGATTTACCTGCACGAGTTCACGAACAATAAATGAGGCTTTACTGAATGCGGTATTGAAAATTTCGAGTTCATTATTTGTGAATGAGTACAGGTAAATCCCAATAACTCACGAGCAATGAGTGCGTAAACATTTTTATTATCCAAATTCAATACCCTGCACAAACAAACACTGTACTGAAACCTGTTGACAACGCGCAAATACACCTCAACTAGCTTGAATGAAAAATTTAAAATTAAAATAACCTTACCTTTCAAAACAGATATTTCCCAAGCAGTTGCCCTCTTGGCGTTTTTAGGAATTGCATCATCAATAAGGGAATCAATGTCTGCATCTGACAAATCGTCAAACTTTGAGTCAGCCGAAGCCATGATGTAATGACAGTGGTGTGATGAATTTACACCACGGCTATTACACCACGAGAATGACGTCAAGGACGTTGTTTCGTCACAACCCAGTATAACATAGTACAAATCAGGCGATCAAAAATCGGAAATCGTACTTAGAAGTGAATGAAAGGACAGATTGGTATGAGAAGACCCCATTGCCAAGAAAGTAGGAAGCCAAAAGGAATAACTAAGTGAAAATGAAGACGACAAAGAGTTATGAAAACTGAAGACGCAATTTTAATCAGTATTAGGAAGGAAAGAAAACATTTATTTACAAATGAATACAGTTTTACGTAGACAATCTTACTTATGTACTTAAGTTAACAAATAGCGGAATTAGAGCTACACAACCCACGATTGGCGCACCCATTTTTAACCACAAAATTGATGCTCTTGAAGCAGAAAGAAGAAATAAAAAAAATTAAATTTGGTTTACGCATTACTAAAATTCTTCAGGCTGCACTTGACGTTACTCAATACCCATTCAAAGTTGGATCTGAATAACTTATTGCCCTACTTCACGGTGAGCAATAGGCTGGTGCTTTAGAAAACCTCTTCCTTGACAGCTCACACAAAACCTCATCAGATCTGAAGAGTGTCGTACACCTATTTCACGGAGACCTTTGTTCCCGACTGGTTGCCTCGCTTGAGATTGTGGTTGTGTATTCTTAAAGCAACCATATCACCGAAAATGTAAACTATTCTGGTAACTTGTCTGAATCAATCCCACCTTGGTAAAAAGTTAGCTTCATAGGGGTGGCTTCTATTGTAAATTGCTCTCATTCGGATACCAAATAGGGAACAACTCGTGAAAACTCACACCTTGAGATTCACTAAAGGTTAAGATCCGATCTTTTCACAGTGCGTGCATGTAATGTTTATCTTAAAACTTGCTTCACAAAGGTATCAGCCAGTTTAAAGAACTTCTGTTCAGGTGCTTCGGTGAAAGCCAGAGCCTTAGTCGGTGTCCTCCTTGCTGCGCTGCTGGGACTGGTCTGAGTGCCCGCTGGTGATGGTGGAAGACCACGTCTGGCAAAGTGGCGGAAGAGACCTCCAAGAAAATTACCCTACAAACAACAATCAATGTAAAAAGGTCAGACGGTTAAAACTGTTTATTGACCCTCTGAGACGACTGGCCAGGAAACTGTTTAGTGTAGGGGCTGTCGGGAAATTTCTCCCCTGGCACTCTTCACGCGACAAGGTCAGAAAATTAAAACCTTTTTCTGAACCTGTGAGAAGAATGGACTGGAACCTGTTTAGTGTAAGGGCTGTCGAGCTTTTTTTCCCTGGAATGATATGAGGATGTAGAGGTGAGGGATGAAAATAGTACTAGATTTAGTGTTGAATCGAAAAAATGGTAAACAGAAAAGCGGAAACGCAAAGCACAATATTGTCAAGGGCTCTGCTCAAAGTAGAAACCAACACTCTAAGTTCAAATCACTCTGCCCCAGATCTTTCAAAAGGGGTGAACCAGTATCGCCTCACAAACCATTTTTTAACGGCGCTAGAAACAACGACGAACCAAATTTATTCATTTTATTTATTTGCAATATTTCGATAGGGTAACTCAGTTCAGCTTTAAAGCTTGAATTGGGGCCTGGATAAACGGTAACAAGGCCAGACCACAACACCGTGAGCAACGCTCCCTACTCTGCAAGAAATGAGCGGGTTTTTTAACGTTCCCCAACCAACCAACCCAGATATAAGGCAGGAGACAGCGGCCTACAGTATCTCGTCCTAATCCTAAATTATTGGAACGTCTGATCATTTGCAGATGTCATAGTAAAGGCAGCACAACTTACCAGTTCACTACCAAGCTCTCTCTTTAGAAATTGCTTGACCCGCAGGTCCAGTCCGGGATCCCGCAAGTATCGACAAGCCTGAGATAGAGCGATGATCAACGCATTCTCCATAGTGAACATCAGAAGAGATCTACAAACAAAGATAGTTCCAGAAGATTCGAGTTGGAAGCAACGAAGAATTTTACTTTCTTAAATACAATTGCAGGTAAAATAGATACACAAACTTCGATATTGTACCTTGCCACACTGTGCAAGTAGCATGTTTCGTAAAAACCAATCAAAACGCGTGTAAAATTCAGCTTATCATATAAACTCCCATAAACAATAGATATTGACCAATTAGCGCGCAAGAACATGACAACATGAAAGGAAATAACAGATGGAGAGCCACTCGTAACTTCCTGAAATAAAAGGCAAGTCTCCTCAGACAAAGAGCTACTGCAAGCAACCATAAATTATTCAGCAAACTGTACGTCTCACCTCGGTAATGACTCCGACAGAGTTCGGACTGGTGATTTCACAGGTGACTTCAGGTCAGCCTTCCAAGGCAAAAAAAAGTTCAAAAGTCAGAGTGATAGAGGTATATCTGAGAAGTGTACGACATATAACTGTGAAAAATTACAACAGCGAAAAAGGTTATGCGTCGCACCAGAGATAAATAACTACACAACTGATGTAAATGAGTATAAAATTTATATTTGCATTCATTGCACGGTAAGTAAACATACATTTCACGACAGAAAAAAAATGTACCTAAACAATGCCAGAAACGTATGGTTTTGCAAAAAACATAGAAAACTCACTGGGCCAAGATTGGAGAGGGCCATATTGAGGCAGGCCAAGAGAGTACCAAACGACAACGGCTCTTCAGTGTCCACAGTCGGGGAACTGAACCCGAGAGAAAGCAGCGGGGGGAATTCCTCAAGATCCATACCCTAAAAAATAGCACAAATATAAGTGGTTAAATACTTTGTCGAACTTTCAAGCTTATGAACAATTTGAACAACCCACATCGCTTTCCTACCTGATCTATGAGAATACCACAAATGTCCGGAGTAAATTGCCGCAGCATCGCCAGTGAGTTGCAGAGAATCTTCAACAACCTGATGATTATGAAAAAAACAACTATTCAGTAATCAAATTTTTAGTCGACATTTAATGTCCAAATGGGGTAATGCAGCCATGGTAGGTTATTTACTTCATACAGTATCATATAATCATAGTGCTAAATTCTGCATGCAACATTGAGGGAATAAGAATGCAGTTTCTTTTTTTCGCGATGCAAATAACAACAACGAAAAAAATTTCATAAATAAGCTTAAGATTTAAGACATATTTCCAAAACCTTCAACCACCTTAAAAGTGTTGTCACAAAAGAATAAGTCGTCTCAGTACAAAGCATGCATTGATCAGACCCTTTCTTCGTGCATTATCCGCAATCTTCAGCCCTAACTTTTGTTAAAGCATCTACATTATCTAAACTCAAAGCATGCTTACTGTGACTGAGTTTGAGAGACAAGAGGGCTGTTTCTAAAAGAGTCATCATCTGCGTATGAGTATGTTCTGAGCATTTCTCTGGAGAAGGTTTGGCTCAGCGAGAGCTGCACATCTGGTGTCGAGGCTTTCCCGTGTGCACTTGAGCTTGCACGCCCTTTGGACACCTAATGTAAGCAAACGTCGACAATTTTCAAATTCCATATATGATACGTTTAAAATATATTGCAGCACATTGTGCTAAGTTCGTCGCCCTTTAGTTGCCAGTGTCAGGAGGAGATTCCACTACAGAAAGTCTATCGTTACTCAAAGCCATGTAAAATTGACCACCTTTCGTTTAAATTCACCAAATTAGCATTCGCGTGCAGCAGAGGGAATAATATATTAATTATGATAAACCGGCTTAAGATTTTAAGCAAAGGAAGACATTTTTCGTTTACCTCAAGTAAATGAGCAAGCAATCTTGGGTGAGTCAGCAGAGCTATGCAACTTTGGCAAAGAACACCAATACGGCTCTGAAAGGAAAATTATCATTTCGCTAAAACAGAAGTTGATGGTAACAAACCTCTCTCTTACGGACTTCAAGACTATCAGATATCAATTCAAACGGTCAGGACCCACACTCCTAGTTACAGACTTCAATTTAGTGATTCTACTGATTCCGTCGCTTCAAGCCCTGCATAAAACCATTAATGTATTGATAGTTACCTGAAGTAGTATTAACACATCTGGCAGAGTGAATCTCCATTCGTGAAAAAAATGAGCAAGTTCCAGTAAGAAAGCAGTCACTTCCTCTGCTTCCGCCAAAACGTCTGAAGACTGAGACCGGCTCACAGAGTTCAGGGCCTGAGAGATACGAGTCAGTGAATAGAAATGACATCAGTTGAGAACTCTCTAGATTTTCCAGGACCCGCGCGAACCCTGGAAATACTTGTGGAAAAAAGATAATTAGTTGGAAAAAAGTTTACGAAGGGATTACGTCAAGGAAAAGGGCAAACATAGCCATAGTTGATCCAAAATAAGTTTGCTGATGGCCGTCTCCCAGGTGTCTTTGATGACCATGTCAAGGAATGCAAATCATTTTGAATAAATTTGTATTAGGCCACGGTTAATGAGGCCAGTTGCCATCTTATACCCGACGAATTAATAAAGCGACAAGATCAGTTACCAGTTTCTTTCGAGCATTTCATTAGGATAACTCCGTTTCAAATACGCTCTTTGTAATATGTGTTGAATATAAATAAAACAATAATTGAAAAAGTGCGTGAATAGGAATAGAAGGCCAGTTGAAAGCCATTCCGAATAAAGTCTATGAGAATGTGACATTTAATGGCAAGAAAATGAGTAGCGACGCAATTCTTCCTCATGGTCTAAATAGCTCCTATGTCTACCGAGCAAATGTAAGTGAAACGTGAGATATTCCCTGGTATATTACTGGCACACATTGGATAACTTGTACACATTGTAATAATTTAGTGCAGATTGTCCTGGCTCTCTATCCTTTCCACCCCCAGTACTTATCATCTACCTTGTCTAAGTTCACCTCAGTCAGTTGCTGTCCTTCAACTTACAGAAAACACTGTGCTTCATAATGAAAGGACACAAGTTTTGTAACCCTTGTTCGACAATGGAGAGCTTCTTCAGTTAGAGATCATTTCCTTTATTCTCATAACCTTCATATGTGATTCAAAGGTGATATTGTACAGAGAAATTAGAGGCTAGTCACTTAGGGGTCAAAGGATGAAATCTCTACAGTTATATCAAATCAGCTTTCTTGAAACAAAAACCAGACATAGCCCAACTAACAACATGTACATAAAATCGAAATACGTTTTTGTTGACCTCTGCGAGTCTTTCTCTGTGTACTCCTGCAAAGTCTAGAGCATCTTTGAGAAAACCATGTCTGAGTGTGCGCAGCATGGACGCCATCACAGCGAGGGAAAGCTGCCACACTTTATCCCAGCTTCGTTGGCTACTTTTGTCCGAGTTGTGAGAGGATATCTGAGACTGGGGACCAGATTTGGGCCGAGAAGCCTGCGAGAGAGAAAGTAACGATGAAGTGAGGTCTTCAAGTGCGTCGTGGTAATATAAGAACGCCGATTTCAAATTCTAGTATACACAAAGTAAAGCCGGGAATATGTGAACAAATGTCTAAGAGTGAGGTTTTGGATGGGAACGCGAACGGATTTTCAATTTCATGTTAGATATACCACGCAATTCAAATGGCACTGAAAAACAAACAAACAATAGGAGCAGGGTTTGAAAGACTGTTTCAAGTGTAAACCCGTTGTTCGATTGAAATGAAAATTATGTCCAGTCTTGAATCCGTCACAGGTAGACGATGACTACCAGTCACAAGGGACTATAATTATAACCTTCCCTTTCTCTGTCAGTCTACTTGATATTCGTGGCTAACATGGATATATAGAAGAAGAGTCACGTCTGTGTAATACGCGTTCAAAGAGAGGAGTAAAAAGAGCTGGAAGGAAGAAATAATTACCTGTGGTGTGCCTTCAGAGTAAGTCAGCGATGCCAATCCTAGGCAAAGTGGTTGGGATATACTGTTCATGGCCAGGGCCTCAGCACTCTGAAAAATTAGCAAGAAGTAAGAACGAAAGGTTATAATGGCTCACACTACGAGAGATCGGGCAATTTCACAATTGCGTTTACAAATCAAGAATTTGAAACAACATACAAAACATGTGATCAAAAAATGCAGTGACGCAAATGTGTTGAGATAACACAGACACATTTCATACCATTGGTATTCTTGACAGCGACAGGAACAAGTGAAGAATGGCTTCGGTGAATTCCACTTTCTCGTGCGTCTGAACAAGAAAAAATATTAGCCGTAATGTTGATGTGATTAAATTAAGTTCATCGTGAACACTGTAAACATATCATGCAAAAGTTATGCTGATTGGTTTCAAAGGTTTCACAATACCTTAATACACACATCCAGGGCCTGAACAAGAGACGCAAACAGCGCATGCTCTCTCAACACAGGAAGCCACTGACCAGGGTTGGCGAGCAGTATGTTCAGAATTTCATCGATGATGAACACAGACAGTTCAAGAACCTACAATACATAACGCGAAAAATGCTATATATTACTCAAACAGAATAAAATAAAATTGAAGTTTTACTTTTTCAAACGGATGACTTTGGTAAGCAGTTTGAGAGGACTTATCAAAAGAGTGGAAACATACGTCCAGGCATGCCAAAAAGTTTAATATGTCAGCATACCCTGTCTTGTTGCTTCTGTTCGCTCGAGAATCTTCCTCTTAAGTATTCCAGTGGTTCACAAGCCAGCGGTAAAAGAACCAACGCATGACTGCTCAGTAACGTGTCTAAATACAACAGGCAAATTAATACGGTCATTTGAACTGAGTAACCATGGCCTCTACTGTGCCCAATTGTGGTACATGGGTAATGCAGCTGTAAGCCGACACATGACCTTAAAATTTACAACGAATGGAAAATTGTGAGCAAGCACTAACAACAGTTACACATCAATACGAGCCAATCGTTACGGTGAAAGTTTTTAACTAATTAGAAAGCAGTAGACTGCAAAAATTAAAGAAAATGAGCTCCTCAAGGTTACGAGAGCCCACACTAAGGTGATTACCAATAGTCTTTTCTCGGAAGGTCTCTACTCAGGAGAGAAAAGAATACAGCTTCTCAGGAAAAGAAGCCTTCCCAATATCCAAACAGTAAAAAAAAAAAAAATGCTTAAACTTTACAGCGTCCGCGAGACACGATTGCTCATGCGATTCACAGGGCACAAGGGACAAAAGAGGGGGGGGGGGGGGGGGAGAAACACTCACCGGATAAGTTTTCAGTCCTGGCGTACTGAAGCAGAACTGAGAAGGACGAGAACATGGCCACACGGATATGGACAAATAACTGTGTGTCATTCTTGTGCGCAGTGTCAATGACATCCACCAAGCACTGGAACACTGGATTGGGATCCCGAAGACAGCTGTGAGACAAAGTATTTCAGAAATTGACAGACGACTCTACTTACACAGATGTTTCAAATTTTCATCACATTAATCCTTCCAAGGAGAAACTTGCATGCTCACAAGTTAAAATGCAACCAATGACGTTATTATGAATTCTCTCAGAGGAGAGGGAGGACCAAATCCCAAGTGGACAATAAGACAGAAGCAACAGTTTTTGGTTCAAGTTCCCTCTAGAACTCTGTTCAAGCTCTAAAAACCGAAACAACAGGATTGCTTGTAGGCGAAAAGGTAAGGCTTATGTGAAAAAAGCCCTTACAACATTCCATAGCATAAACAAATCTATAAGAAAGGATTACCTCTTCCACCTCTTGAGCAGCATCAGATAAAGACTACTCAGTTCAACAGACGCATTTATACTCTCTACGGCTACAACTCTGGAAACCTGCAAGAAAGAGAGTCGAATGTTAGTATGCAGCGTAGATACTCAAAGGAAAACCACGATTCGAGTGGGATTTAACACACAGCAACCTCTAACCAGCTCGTAAACCACATGACTATACATATTGTGCCGAGGAAACGCGTAATTTTGACTCGTTACTAAATGAGCCGTTCCCCTTTCCACGTTAGCTATTTCTAGAATGCAAACTTTTCTAGCCCTTGCATCTAAGATTTTAAATATTTGGAGACAGGTAACAGTGTTTCTAGATTTGCTGTTTAACAGGCCAAAACATCTCACAATACCACCCACAGCAATGCATTGTCGAGATATATTTGCATTTGAACTCTGCCAACTGATAGCGATATGGTACTTTTAGACACAAAACCTGGGACTTGAGCGCCTGAAGAGTATCCTCCAAGATTAATCTTCTTCGACGAGTATCGTTTAGACCAAATATCTCATTCTGAAAAGGCATATGACAAAGTTAACAAAACAAAATGTGATACATGTGTTCCGATTCCAGAAGAGAAAAATACTTCAGCCAGTTTTCAGCCAATTTTTTTTGAAATTATCTATTTCAAATAAGTGAGCACCTTTATACCGTTATGAGAAAATAAGTCACTGAAAGCAGTTCTGGCGATAACAAAGCCACAAGCACGTCCTCAAACAAACCAAAGAAATCCAGGATACGTTTTGTGAATTAATGTAGCAGTTCTTTGGTATAATTTTTTTGTCACTCTATAAATCTTACATAAGCCAATCTTTCTCGGTCAAGATAGTTGGATCTTGTTTCTACTATGTTTAACCAACAACTATCAGGGAGTCGAGGGCCATAAAACCCCAATATCCAACCTTCTTGACCTCACGCTTAGTCGGTGGCGTAAATGTCTAATGAACCCTCACTCAGGTCAACTTAGAACAAACAAGATTCCGCCCTAACAACAAATTGTAAGCCTTATGAACAGAGACACCTGTTTATTAGCTCAGGCAGCCATAACAAAAATTTATAAGGTAGAATTAACTCAAGAACGTTTCTAGTACCTGAAAAGAAGAACAAACAACTAAATATGTTCTCCAGGCTTTGAGCAGTTTGAGTTTTTCTTCCTCAAACTGTTTTTCTTGATCATCGTCCATAGATTGATCCAAAGACTTGAGGAACTGCAACAGAAAATTCAAGTATGACACCATGATTAGTTCGTAGACTCAAAAGCTGGTGTAGAATTATGCACTGTCGACTTGGAGAAATTCAAGATGATATTTTGGAATATTCTGCCGAGAGTTTCCTCTTTACTATAATTTTCTTCTAATCATAAATTCTTGAATTCCCCGACCTTACGCTTTTCTTGCATACAATTGTTTGCTTAAAACCAAAAATGGCCTCCGAAGGTTAAAAAAGACCACCCGGCAATTGCTAGCAATTACCATGCTGAAGTTATCACTCCTTTTTCGTTCGAGTAATTCTATCATTAGTAAAGACATGTAATAATCTTCTAATCAACAGACTTTTAGAAACGGATTTTACCATAAAAAGTTAACGTTAAAAAGCAACGACCTTTCGACCGCTCTACGATTATTGTCAACTTGAAGGATAAAATTTCTTTATCATGCGCTTATATAATTAATTGTAAAAATGCTAGTGAGATACTGACTTAAACTCTAAAATATTTTCATAGAAACAAACGAATGTTTCTTCCAAGATTTTGAAGAAATGTCAGAGTAAACTGGACTGTTTGATCTTTTAAATGCTTTTTATTCGAGAACTTGAACCAAAAACAGAGTGATTCGATCCGTGTTAAAGTATTTACCTATCCATTCACTTTTAATTTTGTTTCTTTCGCCTCAGCGTTTCTTTTATTATTCTTGCGCAATTTTTTCGTATTGTTTCTATGAAAATATTTTAGAATTTTAGTCAGTATTTCATTAGCATTTTTACAATTGATTATATAAGCGCATGACAAAAAAATTTTATCCTTCAACTTGAAAATGACCGTTGAGCGGTCGAAACGTCGTTGCTTTTTAACGTTAATTTTCATGATAGTCATCGTCCCAATTTATTGCGAACAATAAATCTACAACTGTTGTTTTACGAAAAGATCTCCTTACACTTAATAATGTATCAATCAAGTTGACTTGAATTGTTAGGAAACATAATTAATTCTGGATTCGTCTCGATTTGATTACTTCCGCTACCTCATCACCCCAGGCTACAATCGGTCACGCAAACTAAGTGCATGGCAACTGAGCTCCATACCGCTGATCAGAGTGACACGCAAATTTCTCATAATCTTAAGTAGCGACACGCAGTTTCTATTTTATTTTAGCGTTTTGCTTGACTGTTTCGATTTGTACTACCAAGATCAGAAGTCATGTTCACCGTCGAGAAAAACTGGCAAACAACAAGACCAACCATCAAAGAAAGAACAACGTTCATGCTCAACAATGAACTCTTCAGTGATGTCAAGTTCGTTGTTCGCAAGATGCATGGCGAAAGTGAAAGTCTACAACTGATTCCAGCTCATAAGTTTGTGCTCTCGATTGGCAGCCCTGTCTTTGAAGCCATGTTTTATGGTGAGCTGGCCGAGACTGAAGACTCAATTGAAATGCCTGACGCCGATTACGAGAGTCTGATGGAGTTTTTTCGTTTCATGTACAGCGATGAAGTGAATTTCAGCGGAAGTAATGTTATGGGAGTGTTGTATTTGGCGAAGAAATACATAATCCCATCACTCGTTGATAAATGCTCGGAGTATTTGCTAGATAACTTGGAGCCATCGAATGTTTTCAGCATCCTGCCATCTGCTCAGAAATACGAAGAGAAAAACCTAGTGGATCGATGCTGGAAAGTGATTGATAAACAGACAGAGCTAGCCGTGAAATCTGATGGATTTGGTGAAATCGAGAGGTCACTACTTGAAACAGTTGTCAAAAGAGACACGCTGACAATTGAAGAGATTGAGTTGTTTAAAGCTGTTGACCTGTGGGCTACAAAGGAATGTGAACGACAACGTTTAACCGCTGATGGCTCAGTGAAAAGAAGGATGCTTGGAGAGGAGATAGTCAAAGCCATACGCTTCCCAACGATGAAACTGGAAGATTTTTCCACTGTTGTATTGGATTCTGACCTTCTAGAAAAAGCGGAGATCAAAAATATCATCAAACGCCTAAGTTCAGTTTCGACGTCTTCAACTATTTTTCCTGACACAAAACGATATGGCACCAAGATATCGAGTGTTTTCGAAAAATGTTGCCGGCTGGGTTTAATTTCTTGGTTTTTTCAGCCTTATGGTGATGGTCGTAAGGACTGTATCGATTTCTCGGTCGATAAAGACATAGCTCTACACGGATTGTGCTTCTTTGGTCGGAATGGGCAATCTCATTCGGTAACTTTGAAGCTAGTAGACACAAACACCAAAAAAGCGTTAAAATCTTTGACTGGAACATTTTCCTCAGTGAAGTTAGATTGCGAAGAATACAGCTATGACGGTTTTGAGGTGCCTCTTGAAGCAATTTTGTTGAAAAAATACACAAGATACGGTATAAGGGCTTTCATAACAGGTCCTAGTTCGCCGATTGGGATGAACTTTATCAACCCCGTTCAATGTTCGGGAGTAACATTTACATTTTTTAAAAGTGAGGAACCAGGATCTAGAACAGACGTTAGAAATGGGCAATTTCCGATACTGCTGTTTTCTCTTTAGAGCATCGCGTAACTTTGCCGACTACTAACAGCGCAAGCTACTGAACTGATAATGCTTCAGTAAGCACATACATTAGGGAGAAGTAATTTGCTATAAAATCGTTCCAACTGAAAAACAGCTTTTGGCGCAATGTTGGCTGGCAACTTTCAGGTCTACGGTTAACTAAGCTATAATGGCCGATTCCTATGTTATTCCTGTGTCCTCTGAAAAAAAGTGCTTGTGGAACATAGATTTAGCACTCTAATTGCGTTGCATTCTTTAAATTTATCGATTCAGCATTTAAAGGTCTGCTACACTGTTTTAAGTGAAACAGTAGGTCTTGAAATTGAGACTTAAATATGTCTTTCTGCAAAATAAACTGATCTCCCGGTTTCGTCTGTCACAGTTGTTACTGCTCTAATTTCCAATTTCAATTTTACATCAACATGCGAGCAACCGAATGGATGTTCCAGATTGACTGAAAATCCATGTGATCGTTGTACGCATTTGATGACAATCTGTCCGCCATTATGATTGGGATGCCCTTCGTTTTAAACTACTCCTTCATCGAGTCCCATGCTTTTGTGTGACTCCGTCGTAGCGCACGCTTTTCCCACTTAGTTAAAAGCAAATGGAAAGACTATTATGCAGACTATCAAGTGCCCTACCGTTTTTCAGTCTCGTCAGGTGGAAAAGCACGAATGTCAGACCACAGAACAGCTGCTAAGTAGACTAGTCGTGTATAACGTGTATGGTGAATTTAACGGAAACGCGGTAAATTGGGACTTATCCGCTCCCTTAAAAGGTGTAAATCAGAGTAATTCTCACCTGACCCCAGTACTGATATCTGTTCTCCGAACAGAAAGCTTTCATGGATGTCTTCAGACTGTCGTCAATTTGACCTCTAACAAAGTGATAGTTACAAGGCTGTTAGTCATTATTGAAGCCCTCTACAATAGATTATTTATAGCCTAGAACGCTAGGAAAAAGGGGAAAAAAGCCAGAAAAGAAGTAAAAGCTATTCGAATATCAAAATATAACTCAAAAGCTCCTGATCAGCGGTCCTTAGTCAAGATAACACTTAATATCTAACAAGTTCATCCTTGAATATGACCAAATGTAATGATAACATTGGGCGAACGTTACATGACACACGGTCTATAAGCTCCTTGACACATGACTTTAACCTACGATGATGTTTAGTTTTTGAAGGAGGGAGCTGGAAATTTACAGGGAAGTTTAATATTTTACGAGGCCAATAAAACCCGCAAACAATGTATTGCGAATAATGGATGAAGACTACACTCACAGTATACACATACAAAATTACCTTGAGACATAGTAAGCTTCTAATGCAATTATCTGCATGGCATAACAACTTATTTCCATGTGATATCTGTAATCCTTTTCAATACAAACAACAAAATGAACGAAAGAAAAAACAAGCTGGATGGTTGAACAATACTTAAGCAAGGAAAATAAATTAAACACAAAATCAATTGAAAATTTATATTTTATTTCAACCATGATTTTTTTTCTTATCTTTTTGGAAGAAAATAAGAGAAAATGCAATTGTTTTTGTAGCCTTTTTTTTCTATATCCTTTAACTACAATAATTATCTGCAAAGGTAAAAAATACCATTTATTTTGTAAGATACTGTACACGTAAGAAATATATTCCCAAATATAAGAAAAACAATTCTTTGTTTTCCACAACAGCACTGATTAATAAGTCTGTTGCCTAAAATATATTTTTGTCAAACAGCTTTTGCCTACAGTCAGTATTTACCTCGTCTTCATGTGATTCTATTCCTGTTATTAATGGCCGAGTTAACTTCTCCCAAAACTTTGGACTGTTAGAGAGGCAAAGAAGTCTACATTAGGTACAAAAGTATTTGTGTTTATGCGAAGAAAACAATGCATTTCATATCAGCTGATAACAGCCAACATCTCAGAAGAACAAATCAACTTTTCTCCACCGTCTTACTGTATTGCTAATGCACTGGATCAGATTGGTCATGGGCAAGAAAATTACCAATCACAATTCCTCTCTCTATCCCTTGAGTTTTTCAGTTTATTCACGAGGGGGATCCAGTTATTTTTGACAGTAGGGTTTGAAATTTATTCTCGACCAACTCACGCCCTCTCCCTCTCCTTTCCGCCTTTCCCTTCCCCTCTCCCTCATCCCTCTCCCTCCCCCTCCTCGGTTTCTTTCCATCCTCTTTCCTATTCCCCTCTCCCTTCCCCTTCTTCTCTCCCTCTCCTCTCCTCTCCCTCCCCCTTTCCCTTTCCCTTCCCGTCCCCTCCACTCACGGTAACACAGAAAAGCTAGTGGAATAGTAATACGCAATCCTATCGATGCAAGAATGTCGGTGTCAGACAAATAGTGAAAAATCCCACGAATCGGATGAGTAGGGTGTGGGGATCCCAAGACACCCCCTCTGGACCCCCCTCCCCCCTTCCCCCCATGCTATAAACACCAGAGTGACCTCGTATGGTTATGGATCATTAGGCTCGTGAGTGAACAAATCTCCGAGATATCAACTACATCACAGTTATTGAAGGTGTCCATAAATTACCTCATTCTTACTGCCATAAGAGCAGCATCCCTTCTATCATGCCACAGAGAGTGAAGTAAAAAGAATGTTGCAGAAACTAGCTCAGCAGGAATGTAGTGACCTGCCTATAAACGGACGGAAAATTGTTTCTGGATGAGAAGTACATTTGCCTCAAACAAACAAAGTAAAACTGAAAGTTGTCGTCACGATAACAAAGTAGAAGCCCGACTTTAGTAAACAGAATTAAAAAAAATAAGTCAGGCAAGGACTTTTGATAGTCGTCGTGTATACGAATTTTATTCTCCATCGTTGGTAAACTTTGCTCACTGGTGAGAGAAATTGTCAACCTGAAGAAATATATTAGCACTGGGTCGTTAGTAGGCATTTAATGGTCTATATATTACAAAAACATTCATGAGATACTCATATCAGAAAAGATTTTAAAAAACATAACTGCTCCTGATCATTTAAGAGACAACACTATTCGTAATGACACTTTTACCTGTTTCTCAGGGTCTATAATATCTAAAACTGCATGAAGACAGCTATTCTGTCCAATGACAAATTCCTGAAAAGAAAATTATCGTTTCATCAACATCAAATTGTTGATAATTCATCACTTGACTGATTGAAACGCATCATGACTGCAATCCCTCTGGGGACCTGATAGGAGGTAAGTCATTTACCCACCAGGGATGTCACGGAAATATTCTTTGAGGCCGAGAGCCATAACCACTGTATAATAAGCTGTAAAACAACCACGATCAGTGGTTTTGATAAAACTCAGCCATCTACATGAAGATTAACTTGCAACGGTGAGTAACGGTACACGATTAATAATATGACAAGCATTTGTCCTAAAACATATTCAGCCGTCAGAGACACGAATTCACTTTAGTAGAGCACATGAAGAAGTGTACGCCTCTGGTTTTATGTTTTTTTTGTTTGTTTGTTTGTTTGCGATACATGGACAGACCGGTCCAGTTCAGCTTTAAAGCTGGTTTAAATGGGAACCTGTATAAACAATAACAAGGCTAGACCACAACACCGGGGTTACGCTCCCTTCTTTTTGCGAGAGGTGCACGGGTTCTTTAAGGTCCCCTGCTAAGCAGTGCAAAGTCTAATCATTACAGTACAAAGTCTAATCATTTGTGGATGTCAAAGCAAAGGCACCACATTTTCCTCAGTTATTTTATGACCC
Organism: Pocillopora verrucosa; assembly: GCF_036669915.1. NCBI lineage: Eukaryota > Metazoa > Cnidaria > Anthozoa > Scleractinia > Pocilloporidae > Pocillopora > Pocillopora verrucosa. The sequence goes on along the minus strand of NC_089320.1, from coordinate 619,210 downwards.
AGATTGTTTTTCTGATCTAGGAGTTCAGCCCTCGACCTCCTGCAAGGCAATAATGAACTACCAGTCACAAATTGGGATTTTATAAAGAAAAACGACTCTTTCAATGGTTCCCTGAGCAACGGTAAGAAATAAGCCCTGTATTGCATGGTAGGTTAGGACGACAACTTAATTCCTTGTAATGGTCACGGAATATTTTGTTGAAAATGAAATTATCATTGTACCTTGTCATCTTTATTCGTCAAATCAAGAAAGAGCTCAATCAGTCCAGGTTGTGTTTCAACAGCTGTTGCTATAAACTCCAGTATAACTGCTTTGAGTTTGATATCCTGCAAATAAATCATTTAAAGCAAATTAGATAATAATAATTATTATTCTCACTTTGAAGGGAAAAAGAAGACTCCCATAGCTTACAGCTTAAGTGAACTAGATCAGTACCTGAAACTCCCCTAACACACATTTTAACAAATAGCCCCACGCGCCAACTTGTTCTTTGTGAAACTGTCGATAGACCATTGACGTCGAAATCGCCTTTTGCTAGTCGTTACAAGAGGAGAAATATCTTGTTTTCCATGCACTTAAGCGTGGATGGTACCTGTTAGCTAACAAGAGAGTGTTAAGAGTCATAACGTGTTGTTCAGTACCTCAGTAAGAGTCCTTAATCTTGACACAAAAGCGTCTCTCAGAGAAACAGCCTCAGCACCAAAACTTGCATGCATTGACATAGGAGCCACCTTAAAAAGGAAAAATAAAATAAAATGAAAAGCCCAGAAGTCACCTTGAGCCTTCAATGAAAGACTGAGTAACTAAATGTTAGCTACATTTAAGTGAACAATAGTACACCTTACAAAAAAGTAACCTGTGCTTAAGGATATCATGCTGGATAAATGTTCAGCAGACAATCAGAACTATAAAGCAGAGACTTAATTCCCAGTTCAGTTGAAAAATGTTTCAGTGATCCTTAAAGTTGGCAATGCAAAAGAAAAATGTGTCCCCTCTGGGGACCTGAAGGGAGCAAGAAATCCACCCTCCAGGGATATAACAGGGAGTTTTTTATTTAGGCTGAGAGCCATGACCACTCTACAATAAGCTATAGGTGGCTTTGGTAAAATCCAGCCACTCATTAAGTGACTTTCAAATGTAAGTTACAAAAAAAAGAAATTGTACGTCAATTAAAGATATCCTCTTACATGTACACTATACCTAACGCTGAGATACATGTACACCTTAGATTAAGCTGAATGAGCGATGCGAACCCAAAGACCTTCATAGTACTCTGCCAGTAAAAGGTTCCATTTTTTGTGGTACCCTTCACACCCAACATGGGCATACCGTAATTTCCGTTCATTTACCCGCGCGGCAGATTACCCGCATCGGTCAATTTTTGCAATAACGACAAAAAAAATTTCAACAGATTACCCGCACTGGCAGATAACCCGCACCCAAAAACAAAAGAAACTCATCGACTCGCACAAAGTTCCTTCATTGTTTTTGTTGACATGATATTCTTTAGCGTGCAATTAATAAATTTTCACACTTTTTGTCTTCGCTGTTTCATTGAGAATGATACTACTTGTAAAAATCCGTTCTAAAAAAAAGAAGGGACAAGAGAAACTTGATGACATGAGAAGCTGCACCAGGACCATGGTTCACCCTTTTTAAACCCACTATCATGAACCCCAAAGATCACAATTCTGATCTTTTTCTCACAAGAAATAGTGGGAAAAGGAAGAGAGATTGGAGAAGGAGAAAGAGCAGAAGAGACTTAATGACAGCCAAAAAAATGGGAGGTCACACCTTAAAAAAAATTCCATAAGGAGACACACCTAGAGAATTATTTGTTAATCACTAACAACCCAACAAAAGGGAGACATACCAAGCATATTCTCTTCAGCAAGAGTGTTGCCAGGGTTGGTAGCTGACAGTCCAGTCTGTGATGTATATATGACGCTATGACAGTCACGAGTTGGTTATTACCTGAATGGAATAAAAACAGTTGATTATCCTAACCACAGCTCGAGTAGTACCGGTATGTTTTCTTTTCTTTTAATAAGAAAAGTGTTGGATAGTAATACTCAAACCCACAGTGGCCAAACTTTGCACGTGATTATCTTGGCCAGACTGAGGGAGAGAGATTTCACCTCCCAAAGCTCACGTACTTTAATAGTATGTCTTCTTTTCTCTCAACAATAGTTTTCCAATGAAGGGGAAATTTACCTATCAGATATCATTACCCAGCCTTTGTAAAGAAGAGGTTGTTTTGTTAGTTTTTTTTCTTTTATTTAAGGGGGGGGTGTGGTTTGCTTGTTTTCCAAATGAAGCTACAAGAAGCATACTTCACTTCCTCAGTGGAATGCTATCTGCATTTCAAACCTCCCCCCCAACCATTTGATAATTTCCACTACAAAACAAGTCCCAGGTATCAAATCATACTTCATAACGCAATACAGTGCACCCAGCAATGGTTCTGATCCTGCCTAACACATAAAGTACTGCTTACTAAAAAATCACCCTCTGCATTTTCCACTGGGAAGACAAATCTACCAATTTTTGTTAAATAATACCAAGCTAAACATGCATGTAAACTATCATCAGTGTCCAAACAGAAGGTAATCATAATTGTGATAAAAGAAGACAACCAAAATCCTTGATTCCCCAAACATCTGATGTATCCCCTCTGGGGACCTGATAGGAGGTATATTGTCTACCCACCAGGGATATAACAGGGAGTTTCCTTTAGGCTGAGAGCCATAACCACTCTACAATGAGCTGCAGGCAGTTTTGGTAAAATTCAGCCATATCCAATGACATGTTATCACACATACATAAAATAATAATAAGAAGAAAATGTAAAATAATAGAGAAACAAAAGGAAGTACAACATGTAAAATCTAATATATAGATTTAGCCAAGCCTAAAAGCTGAGCTCGCATTTTTTTTGCTGCACATCTTAAGGGCACAACGCCTTGTGCAGGCCAGGACTAGAACCTGAGTCGTCCAACTCGGAGCTCAGTGCACTGACCACTAGACTACTGGACAAAGCCGTGGCATTGGTGTGCCTGTGGTACAGTTGACATCTTGTACGGTTGGTCGTACGGTAGTAAGTCCAAATTTTTTTCGGTTTGATGGGTTACTACTATTTTGTATAATTATGGGGCTATGCTTTGCGAGCTCTGCTATGACTAATAACAACTGTATTAATCAATCACAGTTTATCATATCATGCCCTTTGGCCTCTTTTGCAGACAGCAATTGAAACTTGGCAAGGCAATTCACCAGCCCAACTCAGATCACTGTACTGTTTATATCAACACTTGCCCCAACTTGTGGAAGAGCTTCCTTTATCCCTCAGTTGATGAATCACTTGTGTTGTCAGTGCTTCTTCCAGAGGAGAGATGTTATCATCCTTATAAAAAATCAGAGACATGCATAATTATTGAGCTAACAAAATTTGTATGTTGATGCTCTTAAAATTTCTGCAATGCATCAGTCAATTCATCAGTATATTCTTAAGTATTCCACAGTCCAAAATGGAAATATTGACAAAAATTCCATGTCTCCCCTCTGGGGACCTGATAGGAGGCAAGTTAACTACCCATCAGGGATATAACAGGGAGTTTTCTTTCAGGTGAAAGCTATGACCACACTACAATAAGCTGTAGGTGGCTTTGGTAAATTCAGCCATATAGAGGTCACCAACCACACTTGTTCCAAATAATTACATCAAACCATAATGACATGATGTATTGACAATGTCAACTCTCAGCCAATTCCTGCCCAAATACATGTAATCCTGTGATAACAGCTATCAAAATCATATCTCCTTGGCCTACAGCCTCTTGAACTGCTGTAAGAAAGTAATCAGCAAAATTGGTGGACATTTTAGTAGCATAATTCTAAATAACCAAACCTTTTCTTTTCTAGCCAAGAGTCTGTTCAGCACAGAAAATGCCAGCTTGATAAGTTCAACAAGGGCTATGGCATATCCACCTGTAGAACTACTGACAAAATAAACACAATCCAGATTACAGTCAAACATGTGCAGCCAGTGGATCAGAAGGCTTCCTACATGTATGCTTGAGTATGCTAAAAATGTCTTACAGGAGTTGCTTAAAAACATTTTCATCTGCTTTTATAATATGAAAAACTACAATAACAATAAGATATTAGTTGGAAAAAGAGGCAATAACAAAGAAATTGATGGATAATATTAAAAACTATAAAGTGCACAGGCAATGAGAGAGTTCTTTTAATAATTGTATTAATTTTCATTAGTCTTAATATTCAACACCCTGTACAGCATGTGTAGATTAACCATCTAAACCCAAAGAGTTACCAGCTTCTAATTTTTCCTAACAATAACACTGATGAGTCATTCAATGGGATCATGATAATATAAAGAAAATGATCACCAACTAACACTCTAAGAAGCTTTCATTCTTCAACTAATTCTCCAAAGGAAATGTAAAGGGAAGGTAACATGGAATATGGATATTGATGTTGGATTGTATGGGATTATACTTTGTTAACTTTGTAACCCTTGTCTAACAATTTATTTTAGTATTCAGGCTTCATGCACAAAACAATCTTATTTCGCTCATTCAAGAGTTTCAACATGTGACCCATATGTACAGGTGTACCATACACAAGGTTTTTTTGATACCCTAATTCTTGAAAACATTTCACAAATTTTCGAAACAGATCCTCATTTTATGAATATCAAAAGATTATTTTTAACAAAGACCATACAATAATTAGTACAAAATGTACCTTCCCACAGACACAAGTTTATCAACAGTATCCACCCCTGTGCCAAGAATGTTGAGTAGTGACTGTCCAGCTTCTGAGTATAACAAACCAAGAACTAAGGTGTCCTGTAAAACTGATGGAGTCCTTCAAGAGAGAATATAACATCCATTAATTGGTACTTTACCAGAAAACTTCAGTTGAAATGAAATAGAATAATCTTACTCTGCTGTTGGAATGAATCCAGATCTCAAGTAAGTGGGGTCTTATTAACTTTAAACAGTTATGACTGCTTTGTTACAAACTATATGTGCTGTGCTCTCCTTTGTGGTACCTCCCACAGTGTAGAAAGCCTGATTGATGTTGTAGAGGAATCACAGCCAGATGCATCACTGGTCATCCAAATTCTACATGTATATGTACCTTAAGAGGAAGCATGCATATGGAAAATTGCTAGAGCATAAGGCTCCAAATTATATTATCTGATAACAGTCCAAAGAATGGTCCTCATTGCTCATAACATGTACAGTTATAGCGACAAAGCTAAAGGGTAGAAATAAAGTTGCACACTGACCATGGCAAATCTGTGACTTCAGCTTCCATTGCATCACTGGCTTGATCAGCCATTTTTTTTGTGAAGTGAAGGCCAAGAACAACATTGAACAACTGAAGACATCTCTTCCCTTTGTACAAACCAAAACAAAATTCATTCATATTTTATTTGGCTCTGATGTGTGGAATTTATTACACCCATTCCCTCAAAAGATTGCTTTAAAACTTAAGAGCATTGATTCATGTAAATTTAAAATCAGCTACATAGCAGAGAAAGCCAAAGAAAACTTTTGAACACTAGATAACATGTACAAGTCTATAGCTTTATAGAATTATTTCATGGTTCTTCAACCCTGGAAAAAGAGCCATTACATATTTATACAAGTCTCTCTGAATTGGCTATAAAGTAAATGTTTTCTATAGAAGGACACCAATCCTTTGTGCAAACTTACCAATTTCTTCTCTGTCCCTCAGGCTACCAAATCTCCATTTGTAAAATCCTGTGAACACCTCTCTCATTATGAAAACTAGACAGGCAGCAAGCTCGATAATACTAATTGCCCGATTTCCAGATTCCTCAGCATTACTCATTCCATGAATCAGCTTCAAAAGAAAATCCAAGGTTGCCATGGTGACAGGGTAATAACCAATTGGCCTCTCTTTAGTGCTTAAAATTGCACCGAAGTTTCCTGGTGCTGTGCCAAGGAACCTGAACAAGATACAAAGGTGCTTTCATTCAAAGAGTTGAACATTGAAGGATAACAAACTATTATCATTTTTGTGAAAGATGATGTATTTAGTCAATGACACAGGCATACTCAAAGAAAAAGAACTTCAATTCCTCCCAATGGGGTTGAACCTACAACTTTCCACTTAGAACTTGGGATGCTCTACCACAGTGTTATAGGAGATTTGTGGCAGGCTGTGCTGTTAAACCCTGTAAGTCCTGTGAATGACCAAGACAAAATTTCTCCTTACTATATCTATACAATATCATGAAGGCAAGTGATGAGAATTAAGAAGAATACTACTTGATCTGATACCATATTCTCCAAACTCACATACTGAGAATTGTTTGGCAGACCAGTAAGAAGAATTACTAAATTAAATTAGATCTTGGGAGTTAACCCTTTGACTCCCAGATCAAATTTGTCATTCTTCTTACTCTCGACCAAATCATAATGATTCTTGTAATGTTAGTTTAGAGAATTTAGTATTGGAACAACTAATTATCTCCAAATTGATATGTTTCTTTATTCTCATCCCTCATCTGGTTGATACTGAATTGATATTGTAAGGAGAAATTCTGTTTTGATCACTCATGAGAGTTAAAGGGTTAATCAAATACACATGTATCACTCATAAGCAGAGAAATTAGAAATATATCAAGAAACCACGCGATTTCTATTTCTGCCACCAAAATAGTATTCATCAAAGTTTGCAGCTTACAATAGTTTGAAATTCTAAAGAAAAGGAAAGCAGTAAGTTTTAATTAAATATGCTTAAAATATGCTAAACTTAGACAACAACATTTAGAATATAGATAACCTGACAACACATGCAAAACTGTAACACACAGGTTGAAAGACTTAAAGCTACAGATCTCTTTTTTTTTTCTTTTTTTTTTTATCTCAGACTACTCACTCCACTTTGGTTTTGTCTGACTTCGACATTTTGACTGAAGTGTAGTGAGGAAGGAACCCTGTCTGTTGAAGATGATGCCACACCTATGTACACAGCAGAAATGAAGAACACAATTTTAATAAAAGTTTTATGTATGTGACAAAGATCATGTTGTATGTTATTGTATGTTAACTTTATGCAGGGTTGTTACCAAATGCCGACTGCTGACTCTTGAAAAAGCAGCGATCACTCAGTAAAGCAAACTACCACCTATCAGGTTAGGCATTAACAGCTGTTTGCCATCTGTGAGCTATCACACCAGAAATTTCAACAAGCAGCCTAATTCTTTAGCTAGAACCCTGTTAATGGTTAGTGTGTTAGACTCAAGATAGAGCTGTCCCTGTTTAAACCCTGGTGGAATCACTGTCCTTAGTGGCCTGATAAGACATGCTACATAAAAAGGTTCTTCTCTCTACCAGACTGCTGGGAAACCAAATAAAAACTTGGGCAGTTTGTCATATCGGGCTCAAAAGTGTCAAGTGCCCATCAAAGAGGGTGTACAGCATGAGTGCCAAAAAAACATTGATGAGAAAAGTGAACATACTCTCAATTTAATGGGTAACCATGATAACAACAAAATACCATGTCAAAAGCACCTTTAAAGGCAGCTTTTTGTAAAAGGAAAAAATTGTCTGTTACCTGTTCTGGATCTCTCAAAGCAACAGTAGCTAAGCATGTCAAACATGTGGCAATCAAATCTTGGGGAGGGTTTGGTGATGGTGTACACCTAAAATGAGATTGAACATGGTCAAGGTGATGGCAAAAATCATCACAATGTGTTTGGGTTGCCATTCTGTGGGTAAAGTCCTCCAATTCTTTATCAATTGATGGCCACTTCAGCCAAAAAATCATGTACTTCATCACTTAAGTCTTTTGTTTTTCTGACAACCTTACAGAGCATTGCACACTGCAGCCTCTTGAAAAAGTTATGGAGAAAGACAAAATTTATTGGGAAAATGAAATGGAAACACATATCACAGTAAGGGGTAACCCACAGTCAAAACAGAAAATTTCAAGCCAAAGGGCGATAACTTTTGGTCTGGATACAAAAAGTCTATACTGGAGCCAAGTGACCCATTAAACCAGAGTTTATTCCAGTTTCAATGGAATGAAGTGACTAAGAGTATCACTACTCCTCCCTGGATGGGATGGCAGTCCATCACAAGGTTACTCCCAGTACTTCATAAGGCTTCCCTCACAACTATTCACCAGAAAGTATTTACACTCTTAGTTGGAGAAAGGCACCTCTACAGTAGATATGTTACTAACTATAAAACAAAATGGCCAGATTTATATCATAGTTAGGTTGTGTTACCTCTGAATAATCAGATACAGACGGGAAGAGAGAGGCTGGAGATGAACAGCCTTGCCCCAGTCATTGAGTAGGACCTCGTTGACTAACTCCACAATACAAATGACATTTTGACAATCCACAGCTAAATTCAAAACAATGAAAAAAACAAACTTATTTACCATAACCAGTCATTTCACATGACACATACAAAAAATATTGCTATACGAAATTCAGACTAAAGGTCAGAGTAGAACACATGATTGCAATGCATAGAAGTGCTCACCTGCTCCAGATCCCACAGATTCAAGGTATGAATCAATTTCCAATGCAAAAAGTTTCCAGCAGGAATAGTGATAACTCCATTGTATTATAGCAGGTCCTGGACAGCAAGCAGTAGCATCGTGAATATGCAGATTTAAGGAGACCAACACTTACATGTATATGCTCCAGATACCATTTTCATCTTTGATTGTGCCTCTGGTACTGATGTGTATAATTTCAAATTAAACATCAACGTATGTTTCCCAAAAACTATTTACCTTCAGGTACGGGAGCAACTTTTCCGCATGTGCCAGCAGGCATAATGAGTTCTTTTGAATCTGGACTAAACACTGATAAATGAAACAAAAAATAAGACGCGTTTTTTTGCTTCTCATTGAGGAGCAAAAAGATTCAAACCTTTTACAATGCATTGTTTTTATATTTCTGTCCATGTTTAAAATTTCCAAAAGATGCCTTAATATATAGATATACATATATAAATGAATGTGGGGGTAGAGTCTACCTTGGCATAAAGATACACCTTAACTGGAAATAAATATAACACATGTGCTAGAAATAGCCTACACAACCCCCTGCTAGAAAAAATACAACACATATGCTAGAGATACCCACCCCTAGAAAAAAAAAAGATTGACACTGAAAGTAATTATTGTAATAACAATGCCAAAAAATTATCATCTTTTTCTTTTTAATTCAAACTTCTGCCAACACAATGTAGCTTTTTCTTCATTGTTATTCTCTGTTGGACATGAACAATTTGGCACATGGAAGCCCAATATGGCCAATTTTTTTCTCTAAAATGATGTCCAGTTTTTTCTCTAAAATGGTGCCCAAAAATGACAAAATATTTGTTCTTCTTTTTCCTTCTGTCTTTAGTTCATCAAATTTAAAGCCATGATGCAAAACTGTTCAAGGCTAATTTCAGATACCCTGTATTTGTTAAATTTTAGAAAAAATTCCACCATTTTCACATCATTATTATCCTGATTCACCTCATCAACAATCATCTAAACAGTTCTTACAATTCTGATAGAGGAGTCTTGGATTAACAATCCTCCAGATCTTATTAACACCAGAACAGTCTATGTCACTCAGCTGGTTTTCTCTCAGCAACTCAGTGTATGATGTCACTCTGTCCAAATAGTCATAAACCTTTGAATACAAACAGATTAGAACAAGTGAACATCGATCCAAGTTTACATTTGTGTCTTTTCACTCAAATCAAATTTACAATAAGTTAGCAAAGTTGCTGAAAATGTCACACTTAAGTTAAAAGCCACAAAACTCAACATTTCCAGAGCTTGACCTGCCTTAGCTCTGACAAGCACATCTAGTGAGTACATTTTTCTTAGGAGTTAGGCGTTGTCTCACTTATTTTCTCAACAGTTAGCAAACAGCCCTTCCCTTTCCAAGAGAGGGGGGAGAGGGTTAGTAATCATTTATCACCCACTATCTAAATATGACCTAATGCATATCTTACAGTATTTGTTACAATGCTTTCACAAAAAGTAACAGACCTTAGCTGCAGAATCCTTGTCACCAGCTAGGGATTTCAGAAGTTGCACAAATGGACAAAACTGGAGTGGAAACCTGAAATAAAGAGATCAACATGATCTAAATATGAATAATTTCAATCACCAGAAATAATGATTTTGTATATGACAGAGATTTTCTCTGCTAAGACAGGATGCATTTCCCTTTAAACCAAGATGTCATGTTGAGGAAACCATCATTATAGTTTTGTTAAAATAAAATTCATCACTTTTGAGGGAAGTTGCAGTCACCTATAAATCAACATTTCTGCAATAAAAATCTAGTGAGATTATATTTCCAATCACCACACACACTTAAAATGTTTTATTCATTAAGCTAAATAAGTTTTGCTAGTACATCTATAAAATTAATAATAATAGCAACACCTCTCTACCTTTACTGAGAGCACTTTTGGAAAGAAAAGTTAAGTTTCTTATGGTTCTCTACCCAAAACCTTCAGATCAACATCAGTACCTGAGCAACTGAACCCCTACCCCTCTCCTATCCCAACAACAGTCAAATGACAACAAGTCAAGGTTAATGCTAGGTTAGGGGAGGGGTAGGTACGTAGTTGCTCAGGTAGTGATATTGATCCAATCCATTAACTGGAAACTTTGAAAGAACCTTACCAACTTCTGGCTGAATTCAAAAGGAGACCAGCACCTGTATTCAAGTCCTGAAAATATTATAGCATAAAAATTACCAACAAAGAATCAGCTTTATGTACATGTTCTGTACAATCTTTGTGCATCAGATGCTTGAATGTAGGCAAACAGTGACTACAGTCAATGTTGTCAATTAGGTATCAATTGCTAATGTCATTAGAGGCAGGCAAAGACAAATTGAGAAGGTGACACTTTCAAAATACAAATACATACCGAATCCCAGAAATCCACACAAAGACCTTTCTCAGTAAGAGTTTGTGACAAAACAGAGACCAACAGCTAAAAAAGAATTACATGGTGATTCAATGTGAGTTAATCTAACAATATGAAAACTATACACAAAAGATGAATTAACCTTTAACCTCCCAAGATCTCACTAGTAATTCTCCTTACTGTCTGCCATACAGTTCTTGTAATGTTAGTTCGGAGAACTTGGGATTGGATCAACTTACAATCCCCTAATTGATATTTTTCTTTATTCTCATCACTAGTCTGCTTGATATTGTATTTATATTTTAAATTCTGTCTTGGTCACTCATGGGAGTTAAAGGGTTAACAGAAAAGTGTCAAATTCTTGTAACTAATTTATATAGAAATGTGTAACAGCTAAAAGGGAGAAATAAAAATTAGATCTTGGGAGTTAAAGGGTTAAACCAATGTGTTTGACAAAATCATATGAAGAATATACACAGAATTGAACTCAGGGTTGTGTACATTGCTGTACTTACTGGTAGTTCTCCCAGTGTATCCTCATCAAACAGTGCCAGCACTATCACCATCAGTCCATATATAAGGCTCTTGCAAGTGTTAGACACAACCTACAAATTAAAGTAGTTTCCCTTGAAAAAATATTTCACCTTCATTTTCAAAGAAACAATAAAAACATGAAGACCTCACCACAAAGAATTGACTATAATTAAAATTTCTTAAGTATCAATATCCAATAATGATATCATGATATAATGATATAAATTTAGGAAAAAAATGTCAACAATAACATTATTAAGAAATTTAATTGCCATGAGCCTAACAGGTTCGCAGACTCAACAATGTAAATTAGTCACAGTTTGCATCTTTCAGTTTTCTTGCAGTTTGGCAACAGTTATTCCTTGTCAGTCCTGAGTCCTTCTGTGACAGTTTTTCTCAAACATTCTCCCCCCTCACCTCCCTCATTTCATCTTCCACTGATCTAATCTGTGTTGATGGGTGCCTAGAATAGGGGTTAGAGATAGGGTTACAAGTATGTGTCAAACATGGAGATGTTACTCTTTCTGGGAGTTAGTTGGGCACAGATGATAAACATGTATTCCAGGCACCTTCCTCTTTGATTAGGTGAGGCAGCAATTGATATCAAGAATTTTTGTCAAGTTCAAACCTCTTACAAATGATACTTACATCATTTGTAGAGAATTCCTCACTTCTTAACATTCCAAGTAAATATTTGAACACAGAACATTGCAATGCTTTACCACCAATTCTTCTAACAAACTGGAGAAAATAGAAAAGTATATCATAGTACTATTACAATGACCAGATAAAGGTAAGAGAAATGTTTTTCAAAAAATTCGTTTTCCCCCCTCGCAAGGAACCGCTGTGGCTTTGAGGAACAAATGGCAACTTATGCCTACAGCCAATTTTTTTTCTTAATCATATCATTCAATGAAAGTCTTTTCAAGATACCTGTTCTTGACTGGCATCTATAGTAACATATCTGAATGCTGCCCAGGCCAACATGACAGGTCCATGGTGAGGCTGATCTCCGCAGCTAAGAAAAAACTTATCTAGAGCCTGAAAGATGAAAAGTGGTATCCATAGTAATTCTATTATTGTGTTGTCTTTTAAAGGATCAAACAGATTATTGAACAGAAACATACCTCAAGTGAGGCTTTCTCCTGGAGTAAATGATGCCGTGAACAGCTGTCAATAACAGAGTGAAACAGAAATCGAAATAATTAGTAAACCCAAGTTCAGTGTTTTAAACAGACTGGCCTGTCCACTATCACCCACTCTACATAGCCTACAGGTTGCAAGGTTAACCATTTGACCCCTGAGAGCGACTAGCATCTAATTTCTCCTTACAGTATCATCCCTGAATCAAACATTAAGGTCATGAGAGTAAAGGAAATGATCATAAATTATGGAAGTTCTTGATTGTTAAAGAAATTTTCCTTGTCAGCACCTTAGGAAATGTATACAGAACAGTATGGAGAATATGCATACCAATGTTAGGTTGTAAAGGGTTAACCAACATCTCAAACTTGGAAAATCTACAGCCAGTTGTTCAAAGTGCCCTTCCCCGAACCTTAATTAAATATTAAGCTTGCTTTAATTTTTTAATGATAGTGAATCAGTGCAAACAGATTTTATCTGAGGGCCAATGCAAAATTAAACTATTATTAATAGTAAGTTTGCCTGAAAGTTGTATATGCAAAACTTGATAGATCTAAAGTTTATTGGATTAGCTTGCTGAGCACAATGGAGACAGTGTACATGTATGTCTTTACTAACTCAGTCAAAATTATTTGTATTACACACCTGTCCTCTTCTATTAATTTCCTTAAACTCTCTAAGTCAAGTGAAACTATGAGAACCAACACCTGCAGGTAACTGGAAACAAATTATGTACATTACAATAGAATTGGAGGTTATCAGATATTCAGAAAAGCATTTGAATTTGAATTTTTATTTGGTGGACCCAGTGCCACAGAAATGCTATAATCTGATAGTCAAGATACTATCTTCTTTTCTTCTCTAGTTGGTTTGTTGGCTTGGTTGGTAGAGCACTCCATTAGTATTGCAGAGGTCTGGGTTCAAATCCTGTACAGGCCTGATTTTTTTTCAGGCCCCATTTTCAATACTGTCATGTTCATCACTGCAAAGATCATCTTCATATTATTTTCTTAATCCACAGTTCACATATATATTCAGTCACTGACACTTTTCTTCTTACGAATGAAAATGAAAATATAAACAAGCCCTTTCTTTACACTTAGTAGAAGTGTAAAATTTATTAATATTGTAAGAAGTTTGTGACCAAAAGTTATCAAGTAAAAATCTGGGAGACCTTACAAATTTACTCACCTGATATGAGGAAGTAAGACCTCAGCCTGTCCTTCAAAAAGCTGTCTATTGACTTGCTTCAATCCAAAACTCTGGCTCTGTCATGTACAAATCATGAACACAAAAAAAATGGATTCAAAGATTTCAGTTCTCACTTTCTATATACATCTCAGCTAAAACACTTTGTGCAATAAAAGTTTTAAAACTCTGACTCTATCAGGTACAAATCATGAACACAAAAAAAAAAAAAAAAAGATTCAAAATATTCCAATTCTAACTTTCCAAATATATGTTAGCTACAACACCTAGATCTTCGTGTTTTGTTTCAAAACTCTGGCTCTGTCAGGTACAAGTCACACAAACAAAAGAATACTTAAAGAAAGTTATTTAACAGGGTGTAACAGGTCACTTTTCATATACTTTCTGCTATTACCACTGACAAGACAACACTTTTCTGTATTAAAATTAAAAACCTTCATAACAAAATCAGTGGACAGAAAATGGAGTAAATCATATTATCTCATAAGATTAAGCTCTTTTATCAAACTATCCTCTGTGGAAAGAGCTTTGAGACCAACAAGAATTCTCCCTGGTATGTTATAAGCAAAATAAGTACCTGTTGAATGATACATTTATATCAATTTCACCTGAAATAGTTTTGCTAAGTCTAGCAGGGACTTGGCTGGAACAACAAATTCCTTATAATAGAGGAACATGATTTCCAGAAGCAGTATCTGAAGGTATAAAAAATTCAATCTTTAAACCACTGAAGTGTGTATACAAATTAGAGGCAAATTAGCCAATGGAAGTAGGGAGAAAGCTCTGAAAAAAAAGTTGTCAAATGAAAGAATGGTCAAAATTTCAATAAAATTGACAAGAAAAAACCGAAGTCAACTATTATGCATAGTTGATAAATAAATGTAAATTGGCCACCATAGAAAGTTGACATTTCAGGTGTTAAACCTTCATCATTCGGTCTGATAAAGAGCTAACACTCAAAATGTTAGCTTGAAACCCTTTACGGTGGCCAATTTACATTTTCAAGTTAGTTGATAATACTAAATTACCCTGTTATACTCTCCCACTGACACAGCATCATGGTCTCTTTAAAGAAACTTACCCCCTTTATTTTTATCATGCATAAGGGTGTAAAACTTTACATATGGATAGTCAGCTTAGAGAAGGAGTAAATACTTGAAACCAAGGACCAAACTTGTTCAAAAACATTATCTTCCTTTTTTAAATTTGACTGCCATTTTTCACTCTAGTAAATGGGTAAGGTACTATGTAGGGCTTGCGCTTAAGATCTAGATCATACATCTAACTCAGCTACAAAATGACAATGCCTAAAAAAGATGAACACCATTGATTTTAGTTTACATCAAAGACAATTCGTTTAAAACCATGTGGATAATTGAGGCCTAGATTTTTACCTGTTCTCTTAAAAACTGTAAGGCCCATCGCTGACATTTTGTCTTCAGATGCTATGAACAGATATAAAAAAAGAATTCTCTTCATTAATCTTTAAATTAATTTATCTTAACAGTATGTCAATGAAATACAGCTGAACCTAGAAAATAAAAAAACTTACAAGTGATGATCCTGCAGTAGCATGAAGAGGAACTGTGGTAGAACAACAAGTCTTGTACTGTTCCAAAATCTACAACGAACACAAAAAATACTGCGCACTTGTATACAGACAAATTTGATGCTGGTATACTCCCTTTTCCAAGACAGAATGTATTATTCCACCTTCTGGTAATGTATCCATAGCTTCGTACAGAAGCAGTTCCACATAACAAGTGAAACACTGTATGTCAACAAATAATATGAAACAATAATTATGTCAACAAATAATGTTGACATATTATTTCAAGATTCCCTCAAAAGTACAGTTATAAACAATGTAAAACAAGTCCATGTACATGTGACTCCCAACAACCCTCACTAGCTGGACATTGCACTATCCTGAACCACAATTAATTTACTTTGAATTTGCTTATACATGTTTTGTAAATTTTAATCACAGGTTACACTAAGTTGGGTTCTTTCTATAACTACATGGCACTGCATATGGTGGATTCTGTTTCTAAAGAACTTTTTTTCTTAAGCCTGTTTTTCCAAACCCATCTCTCCCACTCAACTTTGCTTTAGTACTGAATAATCATACTGGATATAAAAAAATTTCAGTATCTGGCACTTTTCCCAATTAGCAACTCCCAATGAATACCATCTTTTTTCAGTTTATCTTTATTAGAGTGACAGTAAAGTGCATTTGAGATCAACTTAAATCAAATTCTCATACATGCGCATTGTACATTGCATATACTGTACCTTCATAATCAAAACATCATTTTCCTGCATAGCTTCAATGCACTCTGCAAATTCTTCCTGGTTACGTGAAAAAAAAAATGCAAATCATCAAACTGACATGTTTATTTACAAGTCTAAGCGTTAAATGTAGAAAAACATATTCATGTGATAAGCTTATTTATGCAGGGATAGGCTAAATGTACTTAATAACACTTTAAATCCTGAAAGTGACCAAGACATAATTACTCCTTATTTTATCAATAGAGTAATCACACAGATAAGTGATGAGAATAAAGAAAAACATCAATTAATCCTTTAACTCCCAAGATCTCATTAGTAATTCTCCTTACTGTCTGCCATACAGTTCTTATGATGTTAGTTTTGAGAATTTGGTATTGGATCAACTAACAATCCTCTAACTGATATTTTTCTTTATTCTCATCGCTTGTTTGCTTGATATTGTATGGATATCGTAAGGATAAATTTTGTCTTGGTAATTATCTTAACAAACATCACAAGAATTGTACGGCAAACAGTATTAAGAATCACTATAGATCTGAAATGGTAAAAATTAATTGAAATTCAACTTACTCGCCATCGATGTCTAGGGTCTTGCCAGTAGCTCAACAAAAACTTAGTGCACTGTAAGATGTGTAAACGTTCTTCAAAGTAGTACTCCATGATCTGAAAAGGTAAGAAAAATGGAAGAAAAAAAGCTGGTGACTTACAGTAAACCTCTGCACCGGGAAATAACAAATTACTAACCTTCAGCAAAAGTGCCTCTGTTTGAGCTTCATTTTTCAACATTTCCTTTTCATTTGAAAGAAAGAAAGTATCGTATGAAAAATTATACATGATAACATTTCTACATATTTGTGGTTCATAAACAAAAACTGAAGACAAAAATCAAGCCTCAGTCTTTGGGTTCCAAAGAGCGCAGTTTTTTCCCTTAGTTTAAGCATGACAGATAAAAAAAATCTCAAGTAATTCTTAGTGGTAATAGGAGGTACTAGAAGCAGTATATTTTACTGGTGACTTCTGAGTCACCAGTAAATCTAGGTTTATATATGCCTAGAGCTAGGATCAGCAATTTTGAAAGCTGTGAGTGAGTAAAAACAGTATAAATAAGATGGTAAATTTTAATAATTCTACAAACCAGGAGCTGTTGTTTAGAGCCTCTAAAGTCATTCTCCAAGTAGCTGCCAAACAACTGTAAACTCTTCCATTCATCAAGATTCTGAGAAAAATCCATCACAATATCTGATTAAAATTAATACTCATAAATGTTCATGGGGCACTTGTTAACATTTTAATACCTTGAAGGGACAACCATCTAATTTCTCCCAACAGTATTGCTACTAAATCAAATACTACAGTCATGAGAATAAAGAAAATGACCCCCAACTAAAGAAGCTCTTGATTGTTCAACAAATTCTCCTCATTATTACCATAGGAATCTACAGAAAACGGTGTAGAGAATATTCATATTGATGTTGGAATGTTAAGGGTTAACCCCAGCCCAGCAAGATCAACAAAAGCAATTATGTCAACAACAACAACAACAAAAGATATGGCGATAGTAATGATAATGAGAATAATAACAACAACAACAACAGCAACAACAATAACAAACTTACCAAAAATTTACTAAGTTTCAAAACAAATTCCTTTCGTTTTGGTTTAATATTTGGTGACTTTCGAAGAGCTTCAGCAGACTGAGGACTGAGAAATAATGATATTCAATGTAATGCACCAACGCAAAAAATTCGTAAGATTAAAAAACCATCACCTGTCACATACTAGCTGAAGAATGAAACAGGAATAAAACCACAAATTAAGGGTACCTTGGTTCTTTATAGTCAGTGGTTCCTAGCAGTAAACGATCCTTCTTCCGTTTAAGTTCTTCTCCTATCTGATCCTAAATTTAAAAAAATTTAGTTTTTTCCAATAATTCAACACTCAACTGCGCATTATTAAATTAAATTACGCTTGCGCAAAACATACTTAATAGCGAATTAAATTATACTACTGCAGCAACCTCATCAATCTGGATGCAAACACTTCGTATGAAGAGCCGAACAAATTGATCATGCTATGAAAGAAAGAAGGAGAGAGAGAAAAGAAGAAAGAAAGAGCGTAATAAGTGCGAGACGGAACCAGCATCGCAGCAAAGCAAATCGAGATGATTTTGCAATTGTAAAACCTCGTCTTCGTACTGAACTTACCGGCTCTTGCAAGGAAGATCGTCCGGTTATAATGTGCCATAGCCCACGATTAGATCTGCCAGATAAAAACGAAACTATCCATTACTCTACTATACTATAAACGAAAGATCAGCCATCATTAGCAACAAGTTTATTTTAAAGCTTGTGATCGTTAAAGCTTCCTGTTCGTGTTCCGTTGAAAAAAATCTTGCCAACTTATCCGAAATCAAGCGATACTTACATTTCAATGGATGTCATTTCAATGGATTACGACCGAAAATTATGAGCTAAGAAAGAATTCTTCGTTGGAATCTAGCATTATTTCTGTCTCTTTTTAAGCCTCGTGTGCAACCGCAATTACCGCCATTTTGGATTAAGGACTTGGCAGCCTCGCGATATGAACTTTACATGTAGTGTAACCTGACACGGAGCGTCCTCCCTCAATCTTAACTTAGCAAGTAAACTTTCAATCTGGTTATAGTTTCATACAAATGTGTTTGTTGGTGTAAGAGAGTCCACGTTCATGTTACGATGTCTCTTTCTACTTAATTCTCATAAAACTAGAGATCGCTTAGCAACAGTGCAATCGATGCTTGCACCGCTAGTGATGTCACAATGACCTTCGAGGTCAGAGCGCGCGACCGTTGAAAAAAAAAATAGCATAGTTGAAAAACGTTTCATTTTTTCCTGCAATGAGTTCATGGCTTCAACACAAGGAGTTTTCGGACAAGTTATCCACTTTGTCTATACCTGGCTTCCGAAGACAACTGGGAGTTATAAAAGAAAGAGAAAAGATTTCCGCCAGAGTAAAAAGCCTGAAAATATTTCTCAAAAAACCAGTTCTCCAATGCTAGCCTTTATGAGAAGTTCGCAAGGCCTTCCAAGCACACCGAATGCCTCAAAAGTTTTGATTTTACGAGCTTTGCCGAACACATGCAAGGGACAGGAGGAGCTCCCGGAAGATTTGTCTTCTTGCAATCTTCAGGTTGTTGGATACAAGTTTTTATCAAACGAAAAGAAAATGAGTAAACGATCAGCTCTAAAAAAATGGCTGCGACGAAAGGCCAATGATGTTTTCCCGAGAAACATATATTGTGATGGACAGTTTGGTAACAGTAGACACATTCTCTGTTCAAGAGAGCTCTTTGAATGTTCACTGAAGCTAGATGGTAAGCCATTAGTC
Organism: Pocillopora verrucosa; assembly: GCF_036669915.1. Taxonomy (NCBI): domain Eukaryota; kingdom Metazoa; phylum Cnidaria; class Anthozoa; order Scleractinia; family Pocilloporidae; genus Pocillopora; species Pocillopora verrucosa. The sequence goes on along the minus strand of NC_089320.1, from coordinate 599,698 downwards.
AATTTTTTTGAACCGCAAACCAATCCTGCATGTAGAGAAATTTTAAGATTGAGTGTCAAAAATAATCCGAGACTGCATTGGTTTTGCCTTACTTTGCTCTGTGATTGGTCCTGAAAACTCGCGCCACTCTATCACTCAATCAGATGCGAAACTGAAACCCCTCGCCACTTGATCGCCCGCGTTTTCCCGCGCTTTGGGTAGTTTGGTTACTTTGAAATCACATTGGCTCTAAACTATATTTTCCTTTTTTCCTTTCTTTTGATAGGCCGTGTGGATTAGTTCCGTTTTGGTTTTACCACAATCAATCAATCAATCGATCAGATATGTTCTAGGGAAGGATGCGGTTGGGTTATTAGGTTATAAAGCAAATTAAAACCTCAAATTTTGTTGGTAAACATGCGAGTGTCAAGAACTGATGATAACCGAGGGGTGGGACAAGGATTGAACAGACCATCTTCCTTATCAATGGAAGATACAGAGGGTGGCTCCGCTGGGGTTTGGAACCCACCCTGACTCATCGATACATGACGTGTTTTCAAAATGGCGGCTTCCTAGGAGAAATTTCTTAGAAACTTTTGAAAATGTCAAGATACTCTTTGGAATCTCAAACCGCGCGAGCTGTCATTATTTGACATGTGCTTTTTGATGGCGTAGATTAGAAACAATTTGGCTTCTGGTGCTTAGTTCTCCTTTAAATCATTTTCTCACTTAACTCCCCTCCAGATTCCAAACTCCAGGACATCCATCCCGGTCTCAGAGGGACGAGGAAGCTACCTTCACGGAGGTCATGGTCGCGAGAAACAAGGAACCAAACGATTAACGAAGAACTTGCCGACGGAATGAGATCAAGTGTTCTCGGCCTTAGCGAGTCAATCTCTGTTATACAAGTTAAGCCTTCTAGTGTGAAATAAACGTAGAGGTATTTTATTTCCTGGTGTGTTACAGTTATCTGACTAAAGTGAGGTCTGTTTCAAACTATGGCTCAGGCCTTTTCAATTCAACAAATTGAAAATTCAAATGACCAAGTGGACAGATGCGGTTGCACTACATGTATTGAGGTTAGTGGCATAAATTCCGGATCATCGAGCCTCGTTCTCAAGTTCCTTTCTATTCCTCCCTCAAAGGGAGGCAGAGAGGATCTTAGGAACGAGGCTACAGGTCGATCCGGTTGGAGGTCTAGCCAGGTTCATTGTGTTGTTTTTCTGAGGAAAAAATCCTTACAGGGGCCCTCCCAGCGGGGCCCTTTATGTATATTATCTAACAGACATCTAACAGGGCTCAAGATGACTGAAGGGCTCAAGATGACTGAAATCTAGTACTTAATCATGCAAACTTTACCTTCAAGGCGAACGAGAACGTAATAGTACAGTAGAGTTAACGGGCTTATAATTAAAGATGACACGGTCTGATTACACCTTTTATTTTACTCAACACTAAACTGTAAGACTACAATTGGTTGATTTAACAGAATTGGCAAATGTGCTACTGCTAGCTTGACATGTAAAGAAACAGAATGGCTCACTGAGCGTGGTGAAGATATTATGTATTCGAAACAAGAAAAATTATGTAAATAATACAAACCCTAACCCCTTGAATACGACCCCTTGTTTGTGTCCTTCGTGCAGAACCCTGTCAATAAGTTTTTTTTTTTAAGAATCCAGGATTGTTCACCTGGGGTTGAGATGTTTCTGACATCTACACTCGTTTCAAATAACTGTTCATGTTCCAAGTAACGTTGTATCTGCAAAACAAAAAAAGGGATTTGAAAATTTTGATACTACAAGATAATAATTCGCTGATTTTCGTGTAAATTCCATTTTACCACTTTTAAAGTTTCACCCCGATGTTGACCCAAAGATTAAGGTACAAAATCAAATTTCGAAATGGAACAAACTTTTGTAACTCATTTTCAAAAGATCAATGATAACAACATTATACCCTTTTATTGTGCATGCGGATTTGGGAAACCGATTGTAAATCCTCAAAATTAAATCCGTGTGCATAATAGGGGCTTAGTTATTCGGCTAAAATCTACAAGTTGCGCTTTCGAATTGTAAATGTATGAATCTTCTTTTATTCTAGCGGATGGAGCTGAACAAGTGAGAAACCCATATGTATGCGTTTAATTTGCGTTCAGGCATGAGACTCTGACAATCGCAAAATTAAAACTCCATCGTTAGCTGGACGAACAACAAAGCGCTTCCAAAGTCCAGCGTTTAAACATCACCCACCCGAAAAAATCTGCGTATCGCTGATCCACGAGGTATCTTTCACCTTTGTCTTTCATGAAGAGCTTAACCGCGTCAAGCTTCACACTACCCAGTGGAGTGTACCCAAGCTCCTTGGCGAGCCCCTGACCAGGTGAGTTTGGAACTATGGGATTGGTGTCTTCAACACAGATGTAGTCATCAGGCTCCGTGAACTTATCAAAGTACTCAAGCACACCGGTGACGTTGACATGAGCATCTTCAGTTATAAACCATGGGTGAGGAAGTTCCTGTGGAGGGAAGTAATCCATCATTGATTAAATAAACATCGGAATGACTCAGTCGTAGTAATTCTCAGTGTTAGACGACCTTTGGAATCGTTTTTGTTCTGGAAAAAGGCCAACGCTTTAGAATTTCTCTGCGGTGGCCAACTCACATCTCTTGAAATACTCCTCCCTCCTCTTTGACCAATCAAAAATGGACATTTTGGCATAAATAGCGATGGACTTTCTAACCTGGAGTAATTCTGGAGGAAAACATTTGTCAATCTCAAGTGAATCCCCTTGAATGAAGGTAACATCCGGGTATGCTTTAGCGACTGGATCCAGTAAAGAAAGATCAATATCCACTGACAGAACGCGTGATGTGACACCTATCATTTTCAGCATGTCCGCTGCCCACAAAGCTGAGCCGCCTTTATAAGCTCCAAGCTCAATAACGGTTCTAGGCTTTAACTCCCAAAACAACTCCTGGACTGCTATAAGGTCGAGGCAGTCCTTCAGAACGGGAATTCCTCGCCATGAGGTCCAATATTTCCCTTAATAAGTAAAAATGTTTTCCTAGTCTTTACTTCATGCATTACTTATGCTTCAGCTACCAAATAAATGAAGATAACATTATTTCTTTACATATCTCTGACACATTTCTCAGTTAAGCTTTCAGGGGTCTAACTTGGAATAACGGCATGGGCCAAGAGAGTCTAAATTTCTTTTTGATAAATTCTTACCGATATGGGATAAAATCGACAGTATGTGATGTCTCTCACCAGCACATGTTCAAAAGCCTCCATTGCACTTGCTTGTATCAACACTGGAAATATACATTGTCAGAATATTCCACTCTTGGAGCTCTTTTCCAAAGTCTCCAGTATATTGCCTTCTTTTAAGGGCGTTTATGTATGATGACGAAAAAGGAATTAAAGTGTCCTTATTTCTTCAGTGAGAGCCATTTGTGTGGACGTCGTCTTATAATTATCAGTATTAATGAAGGAGACATAAGCCGAAGGGCAAATTGACGTGAATCTTACCATGAGCTATTTTTAACATCATGTTAGTAGGCATATCACTCTTGTCCTGTCTGTCTTGAAAACGAGCATATCGCTGTTTTTGCGAAACTTCCTTATCGATGGCACTTTGGATTGGGTGATACTCTGCAGCTTCCATTTTCTCAACTGCTCTATGGTCCGCTAATCGATCTAAAGCTTTGGTAAATGTGTGGATGGCTCTAAACAAACATAGAACATGGCAAGAAATGGCTTAACAAGGAAGCATTCGGGTAAATGCGGATCGGGCCTTCTACAAGGTCATTTATATGTATTAAAGGGACAAAACGAAGATCTAGATGCTTTAAAATGCTATAATTCCATGACTCGCTCATGACTTTTCTTTAGTAAAATGTCTTAGGGCCATCATGGAGAATGCGGTAATTTATTTTAACAATTCACCGTAGTTGAATGAATTGCTATTGTTGTCTTTTGAATTCCACTTCCAATTTGATGTTAAAATAACGTGTTGATAAGGAACTCATAGGTAAGTAGCCCACGCAGTGCTAAATCCGACTTAATTTTAATCCTATTTACTCGTTCTTGCTTATTTATACATTACTTTGCTTAGTTACCCATACATTTATATACTTACCTGATTTTATATACCAACTATAAGCTTCATTAAGGGTTTTGTTCGCAATAGAGACAACATCGCGGGTCAAATTTATTTTCATGAACCGTAAAGCTACCAAAATTCTGCTCTTAGCTAACTTCTCTCTACACGATACTTGTCACCGGACGGAAATCTTCAAACGTCCTGTCTTCCTGCCTTTTGGCAGAACTTTCTTCGAACAACGAAACACGAATAAGAATATCACATTTCTGACTGAACCTTTAAAAAGCCTGCAGGTCTTTCCTCAGGGCAGGTCTTTCCTCAAGAAACAAAAATTTCATGTTATGCTTTCCTTTTGACAAAATAACATGGCACGTCCTTCATTCTACGATCTTTGAAGAACTACATCGCCACACTTTTCAAAAAGTGTTATTTCTCTTACGGCCGCTTCTACTTGTGAATCGAATCGAGGTACAATGTCTATTTTATTTACCAACAATAAGCATAACGTAAGGTTTTGTTCGCAATAAAAACAACATTGGGGGTCAAATTTATTTTCATGAAAGAGGAAGCTTCCAAAATTATGTTAATAGCTAACTTCTCTCTACGTTATACTTGTCACCGGACGAAAATCTTCAAATATCCTGTCTTCCTGCTTTTTGGCAGAAATTTCTTCGAGCAACGAAACGCGAATGAGAATATCATATCACATTTCTGACTGAACCTTAAAAAAGCTTCCTTCAGGCCAGGTATTTCTTCAAGAAACAAAAATTTCATGTAATGTTTTTCTTTTGACAAAGTAACATGGCACGTCACCTCACGTTCTTTGAAGAACTCATCGCCACTGACCTTATGCTACCACGAAAACGCTGTGTGTACGCGTGAAATTTGTAGGCAGGAACAGTTTTATGGCGCGACTTGGATCAACGGCAATCCTTACTATCATACCAAACTTCTAAGCACCTCTAACCTGAAGCTTTACCCAAAAGTTATAGTTACCTCGGTTAGAATGGTCGAAAGCATATCGTTTCGATCGAATTTTTTTAAGTGCCTATTATAGACAGGTTTTTGGGGGTGAAGTCATACACACGGAAGACGAGGAGCACGGATTGACATAATGTAAGGATATTTAAATAATGGTCCAACATGTGAAAACTGACAAAATAAGGATGCGCGCTAATTGACCAAAATGTGCAACTGAAGATGAAAATGAAGCATACTCAATTCGAGATACAGTGCTGCGTCAAATAATCTCGGGAAATTTCTTTACGAGAAATCGTTAATTCGTTTCAAATCATCGAATCATAGCAATCATAACTTCTTGAGAAATTAAATAATTAAAAATTAAAAAAAAGGAAACATTAAAAGGCACACATACCCCTAGCCTGACCTTCAGGCGATGTACACAAAGAAGCTCCGAAAGGTGTCCTAGATTTAAAGGGTACCTTGACAATCGGCTATTGTAGTTAGGTTCTTAGAGACTGTCAACGTTTTGCTTACCCCGACAGGAAGCTGAAAAATTCTTGAACGGCGTGCAATCACGTAAAACCGGATTTGGCCACGTCAGCCACACCGAAAGGTAAAAAAATTATAAGCAAAATTTTACAATTTGATCTGATTAAACCGAAAACAGTAAAATTCAGAGAAAAGGAACTCCTAATAGGAATTTTCAATAGATGGGATAACGTCACAATCATTTTATACAGAAAGGAAGAGGTCATAGGTTCAGATCACGGCCTCACTTTCACTACTGCTTAAGTAGTGACCATCACAACGAAGATCACTTTCATATTCATTTCTTAAAAACCGCAGTTTACAGATATGATTTTCATGTATTCACAGTCGTTAAAAGGATAGAATTGGTTCACGTGGGTAAAAGGAATTTTCAAAGGTTGTCCCGTCCTCCTCCCACAAGACTTTCAACGAGTTTCACTCTAGATAATTTTAATACTTCTGTTTATTGATCTGTTCAGCCACGAAATCAGGCAAGGAGCAATTTTCTCGAGCTAAAAAGTCACAAACCACTTAATCTGAAGGTGCCCATAAATTTATCTTTCCACGACCAAAATACTTAGAAGCAGAAGCTGCCAATACAATAGCAGGCGACTGTTGCTGCGAAGTGAATCATTAACTACTAATTTGTTTCAAAATAGTTTTTATTCCATGAATTGACCAAGCTTATTTTGAATGATTTCTATCATTCTTTCTTGAAACCCAGGAGAGACACGATGAATGACCTCTAAACGCGTTTGAGGAAACCGTTTGAGTTCCACGTAACATTATACCTGCCATACAAAAGCAAAAAAATCCACTTTCATAATCAAATATGAATCTTTGTTAGTCTGTTCACAGCCAATAAAAATTTCTTTTAAATGTTATCCCAAAGCGAAAGAAACCCCGGGGGGTGGGGGATTTAACGAGTGCTCCCGATGGGGGTGGGTGGTCGGAGACAAAGGAAATAAGCGACCTGTGGAATAATTGTTGTCACAGAATTCATCGTTTCTCAAATAGCGAAAAATTATCGGGGACTAAAATGTCATTGATATGAGATCGATCCAAAATATGAATGAGATGGGGAAATACTCTTCGCAATTCTTAGTAAAGGTTGTTCCACCCGGTTTTCCAGATCCTGCATGCTCGTCTTTCAGACCAAACATCATTTTTCATACCCGTCTTCATCCCTAATAGCGTTTGAAATTTATTTCCGTTTCCGAACCTGGATTACGAAGGCAACAGTTTGAGGATTTGGTCCAAAAATCTATCACGTGTTTTACAGCTTAGTTAAGCTTTGCACCATGTGAAATGTAGGATGTAGAAAACACGTTAAGACCAAAATCCTCCGACCCTCCCCCTCCCCCTCACCTCAGGTGAAAAATAATAATCGATCCCTTATCGCCAGGTTTTTCTTGTAGCTATTGCCTTTAATTTGAAGCTGATTTTTAATATGTGAACTCGTTACTCACCCAAAGAGGTCTGTATATAGTTGGTCAACAAGGTATCTCTCTGAATGAGTTTTCATAAATTCCTTTAACTTATCAAGTTTCGAATGTCCAAACGGAGTATACCCAAGCTCTTTGATTAGTCCCTGGCCAGGCCGGTTTGGTGCTGATGGATTAGTATCTTCTATACAGATGTAGTCACCAGGCTCCGTAAATTTGTCAAAGTATTTCAGTACTCCAACTATATTAATATGCACGTCTTCGGTAATGAACCAAGGATGTGGGAGAGTCTGTGGGTGAAAGTTACCTAGGCTCAACTGCGGTTTCTCTTACAGTTAAGCTTTATTAGAGATAGATGATCAAATTCAGTAAAATATCAACAACAGTCTCCGTTTGGCCAGAAAGTATGCTCGGATATCGTCTGTTCTCAGACGCGAGCAGTATTGCGAGAGCGAAGCTCGAGGAGACCTTTGAGCTACGAGGAACAGATAATGTCCAAGGACAAATCTACGAGTATATTTTCGCACCAAATGAAGGTTCCTTTGTTTGGCATCTGTCAAATCTTTTTTGGTACGACTTCAAAAACAAACAAATATGTCCCTTCTTCTGTAACAACAGAAAAACCCTCTCTAATCGTGAATTGAATTCATAACGAAGACTTGATCGTATTGGAGATAAGAAATATATCTAAATATTAGCGAATCTCATCTGAGAAATATCACCGGATATTCCCAAGTTGATGGATGATAATTGGCAATATGTTTTCTTACCTGAAGCAATTCTGGAGGGAAGTATTTTTCGATTTCATTCGAATTTCCTTCAATGAAAGTTACATCTGGGCATTCCTTGGCGACTGGATCCAGAAGAGAAAGATCAATGTCCATAGAAAAGACATGTGACTTCACACATAAAATTTTCAGCATATATGCTGACCACAAGGCTGATCCACCCTTCCATGCGCCAAGCTCGATGACTGTCTGAGGCTTCTCTTCCCAAAATAACTTCTGCACTGTTGCGAGACTAAGACAATCCTTCAAGAATGGCACTCCTTTCCAGGCATTCAAATACTTTCCTTCAAAGAACAACGCTCATTAACTACTCTAACCTGTTGGCAAGCCCTTATGTTAAGCGCTGCAGGACCAGAATTTCTTTGCCCGCGGGAAGAGGTTTACCGGGGGTCTGGCACTATCAGTGCCAAGGTCTTTTGCCTGCTTGCGTTGCACGAGGCCTTACACTTTCTCGCGGGCGCAGAAATGCTCGTCCCGAAGCGTTAATAACGAGGGTCTCACGGGCTAGAATTACTCTTTCTCTAGTCTCCTTCACAGTCGTTCTAAGGAGTGTCACGCAATGCTTCACGATGTTAGCCCCCCCCCCCCCCTCCCGCCCTGTTCTCTTGGGGGACGTGTTGCGTGAAAACCTAACGAACGACTGCAAACGAGACATCTCTTACTTTATCAATTTTAAAAGAAACAACTTGAACATATACACTTCTGTGCGTCCTAGATGGTCACGCCTTCTCAGTCCTTTGCAGCCATGAATAATTGTTCCGTTCTAGTACTAGTTTACAGAACTACGACCAGCTCTTCTGCTCAACACGGTCAAAATAAAATTGTCTTTGACTGTCATTAATTACGCGCGTTCTATGGTCATGAGCATGTGCGTAAGTCCTTTGCAACCTGGTTTTGCGGGAAGTATTGTGCTTCAATCAGATTTTTTCTTCTGGGCCTGTATAGGTCTCTTAGCTTTGATTTTCTCTTGGGGTGGGGGTATGAACATCAATCTTACCATGTGCTACTTTCAACATCATGTCAGATGACATGTCACTCGTGTCTAGTCTTTCCTAAAATCGGACACATCGTTGTCTGCTGGAAATCTCCTTCATGATGACTGGTCAGATGGCACGGTAATCGAGGTTATCCATTTTCTCTATTTCAAGGGCTGCACCTGTCGAAAAACGGATAACTGTTTCTCTGCGATGTTTCAATGAGTGAAAGAATCCCTTCATTATCTTGTCACAAAATACTCTTAAAATATCACCAGGCATTATCTAAGCGACGAAAATACGCACGGGCTCATGAACTAATCAAAAGCACCTGTGGAAAAACGGATAACTGCGTCTCTGTAATAGTCCATTTTAAAGTTGCACGCTTGCTTGCCAAGCCTTTTAACAGGATTGAGGCTAAGGGCGACTTGTTGTGCAACAAACCTTGCTGCTTCTCAAATGTAAATTGCCTTGTTATTATGAACTTGTACAAAACCGAATAATTGCTCTTCTGCAATTTATGAATGAGTGAAAAACTTGATTCTTCATCATTATTGTGCGACGAAATATTGTTGGAACGTTGCAGGTATAAATTACCGGCTTATATTTAAGCGTCGAACATATACAGGTGCACATGAAATGACCACAATGAGCGTGCTACTAATGATCTAATAATAATACGGGCCTTGTCTTCTCATTGCCTGTTTGCTGGATAGTGTATTGATATTGTGGGGAGAAGCTACGTACATGTTAATTATTTCCTGGAGCTGGAAGGTTAAGCATTGAAATGTGTTCCACGGAAAGTGAGACACTTCATAGTCGTTCTCTCAAAGTAACTTTTACAATACCTCGGTTACCAGGTAGATATATCCCAGCCGTTCTTGTAGATCACTAGGATGTTGCTTATGGTCTGAATCGCTCAGCTCACACAAGGATCTTCCTCCACTCTGGTCACCATGGTTGTAAGACAAACAGCGGTTGTCAAGGTAACATTCGATTTCACAGACGTCTGGGCTTCCGACTGAAATGTTCTTGATCACTTGATTTACGAGAGCTTTCCCTTCCCTGAGTGAGACGAACTGGAGCACCCTGCAACCTTGAACTGAAAGATAAGGCAAAGTTATCTATGATGTAGATAGAAAAATAAAAGAATTACTTGATCGGTCATCTCTTAATTGTGAAACGAAAAGGTTGACATTTCGTAATAACATTCATAAATAATCATACGAATTTGTCAGCATCATCTTTACTCGTTGAATAAACGTCTGCTATCAAATAAAAGGCTCTGACAGCCAACTCATTCATATTATTTGAGGGATGAGAATGAGTTTTTGTGTGTAATTGCACTTCATGGTTTGTTTCAGTTTTGCCTAATTTTATTGAAATACATGAACGTGTGCTGTGTGATACATTGCTATGAGCTTCATATAAGTATGCCGTGTGCATGGATCTTCATAATTGTGGGCTGAAAATGGGTAGGGGTGGTTAATTGCCGGGTTAGGTGGAAGGATACGGTAATGCCCACAGGGAACTAACTCTTTGGGGCTTTGGAGTGATGCATTTCACTGAAAGTGAGCAGAAGTGAAACATACCACCATTTGTTTGCTTTCCTTGCAGTTTCACAAATTCTTGGAACCTCTGGTTAGTTTCTTAACAACAGAGGACTGGGTAGTAGAACAAAGCAAGTGGGCCAGTGATGCATAAAAGGATTGCGCTATAAATTGGCGCTTGCAACAGTGCCCACTATTAAAATCCTTCAGTTTACGTCGAGCCCCTCCCATAACTTTTCTCATGGTTGAACAACAACGACAAAAACAACTTGCGATGAACAACAATAACATTCTGAGGAATGGAGGAGTGTTGTGAGGATCAGAAACCCCACATACCTTCTTTGCCTTAAGTGGCATTATTGACAGAGTATATTTACTTCTTTACCTTCATTTACAAAATGCTTTTGTCCTCTTTGATCGCAAGAACAACTTGTGGTGGGGTGTGCCACCCGCTTATTCAAACGCTTACCCATTTTAGACCAAAATATGCGATTTTCCTTACCCAATTTCAAACCAGACTCTTAAAAATGGCAAAGATCTATACCCTATTTCAAACAAGCAGGCAAAAAATATCCAATTTCAGACCAAAATGTCCAAAATCCACACCCGTTTTCAGACCAAAACGGCTAAAAAACCATAATGTTGGGGGCAGCACATCTATATAGCTTATAATAAGGGAGTACCCCCGGGAAGTGGCGTATTTAAATCATAGCAACAGCAACCGTGAGGATGACAAAGTATATTTAGTTTTTTATCGTTATTACTCGGGCTTTCCAAAGGAAACGCCCGAGGTATAAATTCGGCTTCGTTTTCATTGTTTTTTGTTTTGTTTTGTTTTGTTTTTTTTGCGTTCAGTCACGAAACGCATGCGTGAAAAGTAAGCGTATGCGTAGAATGAACCCTAGAGCGCATTTTTTAAAGCAATGGCTGCCTTCGTAGACAATTCCTTGCTTGATGTACACAAAAGGAATTCGATGGCTATTACGCTCAATATACATACAAAGTCACACACCGTTCGCGGTAGACCCACACTAAGACTTGTGGAGCGTTTTGGGAACGGGTCGGTCCGCGAACTTTACGAGAGATCAATTTGTGAGCGATCCTTTGCGAGTGGACCTTTTATCGAGAAATATCAAGCGAAACCTATATCAAACGAGCTATCTCATATTATGTTTACATGTAAAACACAACCGTGTATTTAGAAGTGATCGAGAACCCAGTAGAATACCAGAAGCTACTCTGAAACGTCTCAAAAGAAAGGGCAGAAAACTGAAGGAATTTGTTTATGAGCGTATTCGTCCAAGCATACCGAAGTCCTCGTGGCTACGTTGTTATGTGAATGTTAGAAGAGTTACAAAGAATGTTTGTAAGCTTAATGCGAAGAGGGTAAGATTAAATGAAGTTACACAACACGAGAAGTATTTGTTGAATTGTTCTGTGAGGGTACATCAAAGGATAATTAAATTGAAGTATAGAGCAAGTCGGTATTTATCAATGTTTTCTTGTAATAGACCCACGTGTCTTTATAAAAGTCAGACACACGTCTCAAACTATTGTAAATTTCAACTGAGTTCAGATATAGAGAAAAACCCTGATCCAACTCCAATGTACATTGACCCTAGCAAAACAATAACGGCACCACATAGCCAAGCTAATGAGTTGGTATTTGGACAAAATTCAGGACAACACTGTGTTGCAGTGAGTTTATGCTCTTTGATTTTCAATAACAAACAAAGAATCAGTTCTGCTAATGATCTCGTGTCAACAATGAATATTGGAAATCAGTTGTATTCAAGTTTGTCTCAGCTAACCAGAAAATAATTTTTAAAGTAGACAGAATTACCCGCACTTTTAAATGTGTTCAAGACTGACTATGAACTTCAATACAGTGAGAGCAACACTGGTACTATTCATCAAGACGCTACAATAGAAGAATATCAGTACTGTACCTCCTTGGATAGAGCCTTTCAATCACTTATATCTGAAATTTTCAACAATTTTGTCTTGACAATAGGATGTACTGCAGTTTCTATCTATTGTAAAGGTAATGTGGGCTTGAAAATATTCAATGCTCATGCAAGGGATATTTATGGTAGAAGCCATCCTCAAGGTACATGTGCACTGCTTGAAGTATCATCACTGAATAGCTTAGTGCATTATTTTCAAAGTATACATAACAATGATATATTTGAGTTGAAAGGGGTTAACATTAATAAAATTCAAAATAGTACCCTTTTTCAGAGTCATGCCTGTGAAACCAGAAAGTTCAATGTGAGTTGTGCTGTGGCCGTCTATTCACTCCGCTACTCCGTAATAAAATCATGTAGTTATTGGAATTCAAACACCCTATCTAATGTTATTCAGTATGGCAAAAGATTATATGAAAATTCATCTTTAAACAAGTATTTACCATCAGACGATTTGCCAAAAACTGTTGATGTTTGTGGAACTGAAGTAAGTTTAGATCTTAAAAGTGATTACAGTGAAGGAATACTGTCTGATTCAGTTCTGATTCTTAAAAATCTTGTAAGAAATAATAGTGAATGCACGGGGTAACAACATGGAAGTCCAAAATGAAGAAGAAGAGGAAGACCCTTTAAATGAGCATTGGTCACCTGCCAATGAGACATGTCTACAGTCAGTCATTCCAGATTACCCTATAGTTACTGAGGAACATAACTCCAATAACTCTACAGGTAGAGAAATTTACAATATAGCCACCGGAGAAAACACATCCACTGTCTTTCATGACTGATAAACAATGTGAAGAAATTGCATTTCCAGTACAATTTTCTTAAGGTAAATTTGGTTACACTGCTGAAAGAGATGCTAAATTATCACCAGTAAAATACTTTAATGCCAAACTGTTGCACTATAGTGGGCGGTTTGCTACAAATCCAGAGTACTTTTTCTTTGCACACTTTATTATTGAGTAGAAAAAAGTATCTGACAGCATTTCATTTCTAATGGCAAAAACATGAGATCTTTAAACACTCAGCAATGCCAGGCATACAACATAGTACTATCGTGATGTAGAAACAAGGTTAAAAACATGAACAGCTTAAAACCAGTGCATGTACAGCTAATCCATTTGTTTATAACAAGAGGTGCAGGTGCAAGCAAATCCCACCTTATTAAAGCAATATATCATACTGCTGCAAAGACCTTTAGGCTTGGATTTACAAATCCTAAAAACCGATTGTGCTATTAATGGCTCCAACAGGAGTAGCTGCCATCAATATCAATGGTACCACGATACATACTGCTTTAGCAATTCCTAAAGAAGCAGGTGATAATCTTCCACCAATATCGGACCAAAAGAGAACATAAATAAGAATGGCTCTATCAAATTTAAAACTAATAATCATTGATGAAATCTCTATGGTATCAAACACCACTTTGCTGCATATCCACCAACGACTGAAAGAAATATTTGTCACACCAAACAACCAACTGTTTGCAAGCCTAAGTATTATCGATGTAGGTGATTTATATCAACTTCCACTGATCTGTAAGAGGCCTATAATTGATGAATTCAAAAATCATGTTCACAACTTAAGCCATCCTTGGTCAGTTTTTCAAATGATGGGTTAACAGAAATTATGAGACAAAAAATGACCAACCATTTACAGAGTTACTAAATAAATTCAGAACTGCAACACACACTAAAGGTGATATTAAATGCATTCAGTCAAGATTTGTCAACCCAACAAATACCGTTACCCAACACATGCATTGCATATCTTTGCTGAAAATGCACCTGTTGACATGCATAATAATGAGCACCCTGACCATTTAACAACATATCTCTATACTTTTAAGGCTACAGACCAATATCCACCAAATTTTCCTAAGCAAGATGATATTCTGCTTGCAATTGACAGAAACGAAGCCATTGTACTACTTATGTTAGATTTATCTGCTGCATTTGACACTGTGTCTCATGAAATACTACTAGATAGGCTGTCTCAATGTTATGGTATAACAGGGTCAGTACTGAAATGGTTTGCATCCTACCTATCATCTCGTACACAATTTGTTCAAATTGAATGCTCAAGATCTTCGTTATGTGAACTTAATTGTGGTGTACCACAGGGGTCTGTCCTTGGGCCTCTGTTATATGTTCTGTACACTTCACCAGTGGCTGATATCATAAAGAGACACAATCTTATGTACCATCTCTATGCTGATGACACTCAGCTTTATGTGTCATTTAAATTAGGTAGTGATGACCTTCTCTCCTCAGTAAAATCTAGAATTGAAATATGTGTACAGGAAATCAACAATTGGATGATTGTTAATGGTCTGAAGCTTAATGAGGAAAAAACCGAGCTGCTTCTACTAAGTTCACGTTATTAACCCAGTCCCTCATTGGAATTTGTTCGTGTTGGGGGTGAAACTATTCAACCATCCTCTTCTGTTCGCAATCTTGGAGTGATACTCAATCCCAGTACTGATATGGAAGACCACATTAAAAAGATAATCATATGCAAAACATGTCATTTCCATCGAACTAATATTATTAAGATTAGAACACATTTGGATCGTGAATCTGCTGAAGCAATTATTCATGCTTTTGTGACCACTAACTTGGACTATTGTAAGGCAATTCTACATGGATTACCTAAAGCTCTCTTAAACCGCCTACAGCTAGTTCAGAATAGGGCAGCGCGCATTGTAACGTTCACAAAGAAGTATGAACATATAACTCCCATTTTAATAGATTTACATTGGTTGCCTGTTGAATACTGCATTACTTATAAAATCTTATTGTTAGTATATAAGGCTATCAATGGACTTTCACCAAGTTATATATCCAATTTGCTCAGCTTTTGTACCAGCTCCTGCTCTTTGCGTTCTTGTTCGAATAAGTTACTTCAAGTCCCAAGAACTAAGCTTAAGTCTAATGGTGATCAAAGATTTTCTATTGCAGGACCTAAATTATGGAACAGCATACCCGCATCTTTAAGAAATGCTGATTCCTTGAATTCTTTCAAAAAACACTAAAAGACATATTTAATTCGCCAAGCCTATTTTGATTTGTAAATATATTTCTATTTAGTTTCCATGCTTATATATGTAGTTGTTAGATTTTTTAGTGTTTTTTAATACATTTTGTGATATTGTTAAGCACCTAGAGCAATTAGTGATATAGACGCGATATAAATAAAGTTGTTATTATTATTATTATTATTATTATGAAGCAAGACCTTGACAGAGTATTAGCTGGGGGAAGATCAGAAACAGGAGGTCTTGACTCTGTAATCTTGGCAAAAGAAAATGCTCGAGTGATGCTTACTACAAACATAGATGTAAATGATAGACTTATTGATGAACAAATGGGTGCTACAGGGTTTGAGCTAGTATTTGATCACTGGGGGACAATTTGTCCCCTTAGCAAAAATTTTGGAGGACATTTTCATTTTTAGGGGGACAGACAAATTAATTTTTATTCGACATTTTCTTTTTTTACATTCATACAGGCAAGCCGACAAACACATTTTTTTACCTGATCCTTGTAAGACTTGTAACACAAGAAAAGTGATACAAAAAAGAAAAGTTATGTTATTGATGTCAAATTTCTTTTTCTCGTCATATTTAAACAGAGGATCAATGACTATGCTTTAGACCTCAAAACATTACACAGCAGAATCTCGTCCCGGCATCGCCTTGTAAACTTCAATTCCTTTCTTAATCACTGGTAAACGTAAATGTACTAATTCTTCAGTTGGTTCTAGCCCAATCATCAAGGGCTGTAGAAAAGAGTTGCTGCAGAGTTGAGGTTCTAAAATTTGTACACCCTTCTGCCATTGCAAAGGGGTTTGTCTTCTTAGATTTCCGACAAAAATAGCAGAACATCGCCTCTTTTTCATAGCGCAACCATGTGTGATCTCGCAACCAAGTTTTCAGGAAAGTTCGTGATTTTTTTCGGTTTCCTTCGATCCTCATTCGTTTCTTCCTGATTAATACACTGTTCTTCTTCTGTATCATTTTTCTCTGATTCACTCTGGCTTCGATTCCGAGCGAAAAAGCTTTCTAATGTTCGAACACGTTTTGATGTGACATGTTACTGCGCTTTTCACAAACATGCGAATTTTGAAGTTCAAAAGCCAACTGACGATTAGGTTTTGTCGCAAAATTTTACTTTCACAGGTTCAAAAGGTCATGGTTTGTGATTCGTCATTGGTGGATTTCAATCCGTTTTGTGTGTTTCTGTGTTTCAAGGTTCGTTGCTTGTGATCGTAATTATGATTGAGGGCAGCGAAAAACGTAATTGTGAAGGCGGCTTTTGAACTTTTGAGTTTGCATGTTTGTGAAAAGCGTAGTAAAGATTGCCACGTGCGTTCACCATGCTTGGTTGAGCATGAGACATACGTGTTCAGTAAAGTGTGACTGAAACGTGACTTTAGAATGAACTTTAAACGTGCAAGAAAATATACTTTCCACATTCTGTTTTAGCTTGCAATTTCTGTACCGAGATAAAACTCTTCGTGTGTGTTTCCTTTCGAGTTTTTTCCCTAAATTTTGAAGGGGACAAATTGTCCCTTTGACTGTATTTTTAAGGGACAATTTCAATTACAGTGCGGGATTGGCACAATGGCGCGGCCTGGCTCAAACCCTGGTGCTATTAAAAAAATAGGCATAAATCACACCACACAAAAACCAGTTGTTATTTACATCAACTTTGAGGACTCTCAAGCTGGAATAAAAGCTACAGAAAAGTGTAAAGATAAATATGCCAGAGAAAATGGAGTTGTGCCAATTCAACCTAAACTTGCTAGAATAAAGGTTAGACCAGGAAAACCATCTTCACCAGAGATACAAAGACTACAATTCCCTATCACACTAGCATGGGCATGCACTGTACACAAAGTTCAGGGATTGACATTAAATGAGATTGTAGCTAGCTTTGACCTCAATAGGCAAAATCATCTCAACTATAAGCAGATTTATGTAGCCTTAAGCCAAGCAACTTCTTTACAAGGATTGCATGTGATTGAACAAATAGAAAACAAACACATACAAGCAAATCTGAGAGTAGAAGCAGAATACCACAGAATGAGACAGCAAGAAAATGCTTACTCCAATTTACGTTCTTCCACATCAGATGCACATCTTCAAAACCCTAAAGTATACCTCTTAAATGCACTGTCCCTAACAAAACATAGTATTGACATCAAGCATGATGCATCTCTCACAAAATGTGATATTTTAGCACTAACAGAAACTCAGCTTTTACTCCACCACTCTGATGATACTATCAAACAAACTTTGCATCCTTATGAACTGCATAGACAAGAACACCCTTCTGATAAATTTTCCAGTTTAGCTATTTTTACTTAAGACAATATCAATATACTGTAAACCCACTATGTTTCAGTTATCAATGGTTTAATGTTTAATGTATTTGACTCCAACACTAACAGAACGATAAGATTCCTTTTAGCATATAGAAAAAACAATGCAAACATTACCCAATATGTTGACAACCTCAACAATATTCTTCAAAGAAATACCATTGATATCATATTAGGAGACTTCAACATCAACAACTTTAATCAAGTACCTATTTCACCACTCAAAATTCTTATTCAAAATATTAACAAGAACAGATCATCCAAGAAACTGAAGAAAGAACATTGAACCTCATGTTATAGCTTATGAATAACTCCGCAGTTAGACTTATTTGACATTGTTTACGATCAATACAAAGGAAAAGAACCCTGCATTTATACAAAATACTGAAACATCTCCATTGTTTTGTTACAGTTTTTTTATACGTAATTCCTAAAATTGATGCTCTACCAAGAGCACTCACTCTAGCTATATAAAATTGCAGTGGTTTCAGAGATTTTTTTATTAAAAACAATATGAACTATCGCACAGTAATATTGCTTCAATCTACCGACTTCTGACAACTCCCCTTGGGTGAAAATTTGGCAACAAACTACAACTCGGTACCAATAATAGATAAAAAATTCCCTTCTCCTTGCAGTTAAAGGCAAATACATTACCTAATCAGGGTTTGTAAAGCCTTGAAAGTCCTTGAAGATGCTTGAATTTAAAAATAAAAAAGGGGGCCTTGAAAGTACTTGAATTTGAGGACTAGGGCTTTTGCAATGCTTTTTCTTTGGAAATTTTCAAGTTAAAAATTACAGTGCTGAATTAACATTGAAGATGATAAATTGTAAATTTAGTTCTCTACCTTCAATGTCTTTGTGCTCTTTCAACGCAAGAATAACTTGTGACCAACAACAACAACAATTACTTGCTATCAACAACAATATTTTCAGGAATAGAGAAGTGTTGTGAGGATCAGAAAACCCACATACTTCTTTGCCTTAAATGGCATTATTAAATTATAGCAAAAGCAACAGTGAGGATGACAAATTATGTTTAGTTCTTTACTGTCATTGTCCTAATTCCTTTGTCCTCTTTGATCGCAAGAAGAACTTGCGATTAACAGCAACAACAATAATTTTCTATCAACAACAATAACTTTCCGAGGAATAGAAAAGTCTTGTAAGGATCAGAAAAGCCGCAAACTTCTTTGCCTAAATGGCATTATTAAATGTTAGCAACAGCGACAGTTAGGATGACAAAGTATTGTTTATCTTCATTAAGTTAATTTTTTGTTCTCCATGAAAATCTCAAATGAGATTTGTTTTACTAAGAGAAGAGTTTGGACTATTAATTTCCTGGACATATTAGTTACCTGCACTATTTGCTCATTCGTCTGGTCATTATAATTATCAGTATCTTCAGAGTTTGTCATCAAGTCCTCCGCTTGTGTCTCGTGTTGAGATTCATTGGACTTCGCATGTCCCTGAGATTGACAAATGAACGAGCGAAGCTTACCAGCAATGAAGTACAAACTGGACTTAATGAACTTCGTAACGTTGTTTATAAATGAAATAATGTGACTGATACCCATTTATGAAGGAGGTTTTATTTCGTATTTTGATGCGGTATTATTTCCCAGTTTGATAGCGGTTTGTACAGCGAATTGCGGTGATTTCGCCAACGAGTGATTTCGCCAACGTCACGTTCGCCAACGTCCTTGTTTGCTTCGCCAACGCGATGAGTCGCTTGGCCAACGTCCCACTGGTCACTTCGCCAACGCCAAATATCTAATAATAACTTAGTAATAGCTTAGTAAAAAGTATGCTTACTGATACTTCGGATGTAATGCTGATACTTCGGTCAGAACAATTTTAAGTTAATGCTAGTTTCGCTTGGCTGACTTCCAAACAATTTGCATATTTTTGACAGATCCAGAAAAAGCCGGCTTGTGAGCACTAACATCGCAGTAATTTAAAACTGTTGAATAACAAACTCCGATGGCTTCCAAATGTGTTCCAAAATTGTATAACTCAAAATTTTACTTGAAAAATGCGTAACGATGTGAATTAACGAGTTAACATTTTTCAGAAACAATCAGAGTTTGTTTTCCAGCCTTCAAAACGAGTCAGAAATAAAATATAACAAGTATAATATCAACAACAATTTAATTACAATTCATACTTTTATAAATATTTACAAGTGCAAAATATTTTAGTGGAAAACCTATTTACAAAACCCTCTGATTCACAAAATATTTTCAATGCAAAACTTATTTACTAAAACCTTCTGATTCAAAAAAATGTTTTAGTCAAAACCTATTTACAAAACCTTCTGATTCACAAAATATTTTCAATGCAAAACTTATTTACAAAACCTTCTGATTCAAAAAAATGTTTTAGTCAAAACCTATTACAAAACCCTCTGATTCACAAAATATTTTCAATGCAAAACTTATTTACTAAAACCTTCTGATTCAAAAAAATGCTTTAGTCAAAACCTATTTACAAAACCTTCTGATTCTCAGCTTACTTCACGCTAGTTCAGTTCGTTCATGATCAGTTAGAGCGCGCTGGTCCATTCAAACGCGAGCACGTCCTGAGTAGTTGAGCAGCGGTTTTCTCGTTGTTCTCATACTTCTCCCAACTTGCGAATAGTTTTGCCTGAATGTTTCTTGTTGTACGTCGTTGAATTCGTTTCAGTTTGTTGTCAGAGACCAGCCTAAATGTAATAGCTGTGAGTTTGCCTCCCGATCAAGTAACTCTATTAACTCTAGCGTGAAAGCAGTAGGATAGGGATCGGGAAACTCAGAAAGCACTCTGGGAATTAATCTGCCATTGTTTACTTACAAGATAAAAAAGTAAGATTTGTGAAGTTCGTTGAAGTATGAAGTCTAAATAAATGCCTTTTTAAAGCTTGTTTGCTGGATTTTTCGTAAACTTCCCTGATTAATTTTTCGTTTCAGCTTACTAGTCTATACTATTTCAAAGCAATGTCAAGACGAAGACGGAGAACCACGAGTAGGTCCTTTCAACAATCGTAAACAAAGTGTTTGAGCAATCAGGTACACGAGGTGTAACAATCAATAGCCGCATATCAGAAGTCTTCAGAAAGAAAGTATTCTGCCTTCAGAAAGCTGTCAAGAAAGCTAATAATTGTGGCTGAAGGCAATTAAACGGGCCCTCGGTATCGATTTAATATCATATCGATCTCAGTATCATACAGTTTTGTATCTTTCTTCCGTGGATTCGCCTTTCTAACGAAGGTGTATGTTGAGAATTCATTGCAAAATCGCTTTGTTTTTTTAATTTCCCTCCTTGACCTGTCCGCCATTTTGAAAATTCGTAACGGAGAGCATGCGCATTACGTGGGGTAAGTGGTTGCGTACACCTGGAACCGAGAAAAACAAATGTTCGTCGCACTGGGGAAAGAGTTTGATATTTAAAAACCCGCGACCCGCATTTTAGATGATAATGGATTTTAAGTAAGTTCATTTTAAGTAAGTTCACTGTCAGATGATAGAAGAAACTAAATAACATTGGTCACGGTTCAGTTTTGGTCAGAGTAATGAGTTTTTTTTTACTTTTAGGAGATGTCTTCTGTTAGGTGTAAGATAAGCAACAACAGTTGTATAAAAGAGAAATTAGATCCTCCATCAACTTATAATCCTGGCCCAGGTCTCTACTTTTTAGAGTATCAGAGTATATATAAGTAAATATAACTTACCAGTGTTACACATTCGATGGTTCCAGCGAAAACATCCATCGCACTGAACCGCTTGCTGCCGAGGCCGTACCAGTTCGTGACAAACAATACAGTTTAAAATCTGCGCAGTAGCCATCCTGATATTAATAGTATTCCGAGATAAAGGTTTCCGAGAATGAGTCGTAGAGTGTCGTAATCGTATGATTGAAATGAACATTCTTCGCATGCCAGTGTGTTTTATACACTTCGAAGGATCGAAATATCATACCAGTTAGTTTCAAGCAATTGGATTGGTTTATTTAGAACAATAGGGTAAAATTAACAAGTTTTAACGCAATGAGTTTACGCGTCTATTCATATGGTAATATACAAGCGTGAGTTCCTTGTAATACTTATATACTCTTGATCGAAGTTATAATATGCGCTGGAGTTAGAATTAGTAGTAGTAGTAGTCTACAATGTATTTATATAAATCTCTGTTCTAGATGTCTCAAAGGTAATTATATAAATCTCTGTTATCGACAAATAAACATTATAGAAGAACTTAAGGAAAAGGTTGCACACACGCGACTTTATTGCTCTAAGTTAAATTCAGCAACGTACAGCGCCGGTGACGCGTGGCGTGCCGTGCATTTATGTGGGCCCACTGTGTTTTAAGTTGCGCGTACAAGAGAAGGAAACTAAGTCCGAACAAAATAACGGAAGGAAACTAAGTTCGAACGGGGAAATCAAGTCAGCTTAGTCAAGTAAATAACACACAGAAGCAAGAAGAAGTAATGGTAAATTTTTATTTAGAGTAAACTAATACATTGGCGAAGTGACCAGTAGGACGTTGGCCAAGCGACTCATCGCGTTGGCCAAGCGACCAAAGACGTTGGCGAACGTGACGTTGGCGAAATCACTCGTTGGCGAAATCACCAGATACCTGTACAGCAATTGAACGCAGCAACCGTCAAGTCTGATCGAATTGGGAGCTCTATAAAGGTTTTGGTGTGAGTGTAGGCCGCTTTGATTGATTTGTGCGCTATATGCTTCAGAACTCAGGTATTTAAAGCACAATAAAGTAATTGTTACTCACCCAAAAGGACGGCAAAACAGCTAGTAGTAGAACTCCTGGAAAAATGGCAGCCATGAGAGAACGTGGATCCAGCATGCATTGCGAGCCAGACTGAATTTTATTGCCGCCTACGCCAATTTAATTTCAATTTCATTTCCGTCTACGCAATTAAATCTCCACGCAATTAATTTGCCACATTCACTACGCTGCGCGCATATAAATGAGTTAAAAACTTTTCAAATTCAGTCGCAAATACAACCTTGATCATGTGATTCATGAGAGCTTTTTCATCAATGAGTGCTCTGCAATGATCTTAAAGATAAGGAAATATTTCAGTTTAAGACAAAGTCAGTGATACGTGCTCAAAATAACAATAAAATTTTCGGGATAGCTTTCGGGAATACTGTTCCAAATTTTAGCCCCAACGATAGAAAAAGAGTTTTTATGATGATTAAGCCTAGAATAGTTAATATGGTAGAAGAAGATGCTGATCGGGTATTATACTGGTGTATGTCTTGTGTAGAAATAAAAAGATTGCAGATATTTTTAGGTGCAGAGTTAGTGGTTATATCAAGTATTAAGATTATTGAAAAATTAATTGTACGTTTTATAGCCCTGTAATTATTGTGTTTAAGCTGGTAGTACATTTTCCCTCCCAAAGAGGTAATCAAGCTTTTGTCTCGAAATATTTCTTGGTCATTTTAGCCTTGCTCCGTAGTCACAAATTCCAGGTGACAAGTAATTCGCGTGATCATTGCGGGAGACGAGTCTTTCCGCACAAGCGCGAGCTCGCCGAGCTGAAAGAAAAAAGGAAGAAAATGGACTGAAAAGCGATGGCCATATGATAAAATACTTGTTGACTGAGTTAGGTCGGGAACTCGCTGCGTTTGTCCTGTACGTTATTATCTCAAGCCAAATAGTTTCCCGTGTGGCCCTCCCACCATGACAACCTGCAACCCACTGCATAGATCATAGATATCTGTCACAAAATAAATATGCCAGATATTTAAATACACGTCATCTTCGGGTCTTGCATCTCATTACTTTTATAGTATAATTTCATCTGATCAGTTTGGATCTGCAACAGAAATTCCTTCTTTTATATCAACAAAGAGTTACTCATAAGAGCTAGACTGGTAAGTTTTCATATCTTGTTCCCATTTATAGTATTTACGGAGCATGCGTCTGTAAAACACAAAGTTCAAGTGATGAAGTGTTTATGAACGCGTTATGCAGATATCCATCTTGTCTAAGTGGGCTCGAAGCAGACTGTTTGCAAACTTCACATACAAAGATACGGGAGAAAAGTTATCGTATTTGCTAATATGCCACTTCGGTTCATCGATTGTGACAGGAGCCTATCATCATTTCATCTGATCAGTTTGGATCGCCGACGGAATTTCCTTTTTTAGATCAACAAAGAGCTACTCATAGGAGCTAGACTGGTAAGTTTTCATATCTTGTTCCCATTTATAATATTTATGGAGCTAGTGTCTGTAAAACACAAGATCCAAGAGAGGAAGTGTTATTGTACGTGTTATGCAGATATCAATCTTGTCTAATTAGGAATTTGAATGTGAAAGTGAAAAGCGTTCTTCGACAGCCATTATGCCTTGGAGATCTTTTCGGTTTCGAGACTCCAAGAGACTAAGGAATAAAATATTAATCAATTAAGGATAAGAGGAAGTGGTTGAGCGGTGAGTACACAACGGTTTGTCCTTTCAAGTACAGACACGAGTGTCGTTGTAATGCAACTGACCTGTAAGATCCGTTTGAAAATCATTGCAACATTGTCTCTCTTTGAATTAACGTCATGTTTGAGAAACGAGAGTCAAGGAAACTCTGCGATTGCCACATTATAAAAACAAGTTTGTACGAACGCAGCACTGACGCATGAAAACTTGACGGCGGAAAAACCTACACGGTAATTTTCTTTAAATCTGTTTACGATTTAGAAAAGTAACTCAATACATCAAGTTAGACGACAAAATTTACATATGGTGAATTATCGCTTCATTGCTTGTCTAAAATTCTGAAGGATCCTTGCTTAGACAGTCGCAAAGTTTACAATAACATGTATAGCAATTATGGAATTTTTTGCCAGTGGGACAAATGTGATTTCGCACAGACACGGACTAAAAGGGTCGTCTAATCGTTGCGCCAGCGACGGTCTATGGAACAAGGAGCCATAACAACGCGCAATGGACGGACCTCTATTACCTGAATACCACAAAGTGGGATTCTTTTTATTAAAGGCATGATCAACTGAGCAACGCCGCCACACCGAACTAAAAATGTTCCTTCTTTAAACACATAAGTGCAGATTTTCTGAAGTAAGGAAAATTTGGTGAAAAACACAATCTGAAAGAAGGTTCTTTGCCACTTCAGTATATGTATAGGTAATCACATGATTTCGAGTGCAATTTGGAATAAATAAGCACGAGTAAATTTTTTTAAAGACTAAAAAAATTGCACGAGCCCGTAGGGCGAGTGCAATTTGTGGTCTTGTGAAAAAATTAACAAGTGCTTGTTTATTCCAAATTGCACGAGAAAAATCATGTGATTACGTGTTAATAAAATACATAAAAATACGAGATGGCTTATCATAATTAAATATAAGCAAAGTGCGCGCATCAAGTGCAAAATATAATTTATTCAAACCGTGCGTTCGGTCAAAACAACCGCGTAGGATCAAAACAATAATAGGCAATGATATCTTCACATCTTTAAGGTGCAAGAAAGTTCAAAGTCCGACTAAACAGTTCAAGGAATTGTTCAGTCTGTGTCCGAAGCACTTTCGATGAAATGGAATCGTCGTTTCCGAGGTTTAACTATGACTGTTTTTAATTTCGGCGTTGGATCGCTCGAGCAAAGCGTTAAGCTGGGTCGGATCGTAATTTTCGATTTCCTTGGCGAAAGAAAACCTACTTAAAACGCCGGCCATTGTTTCGCTCCCAATTTTTCAAATTTTGTTGCGCCGTCCAAGGCTCGCATTTGATTGGCTATCTATGAGTTTCTTTGATTATTGACCAATCAGAATGTCTGATTTGTTACTTTCTTTGCACTGAATTAACCCTCTTCTGCACTGAACTAACTCTCTTCTGCACTGAATTACCTGAAAACTGCATTTATCTTAACCAATCAGAACTGAGTAATTTTTCCATGTATATTATTAGCTGGGTAACATGCACTATACATTATATATTCTTGACCAGGTCACTTAACAATATTGAAGAAAAAACGTTTTAATAGCCATAAACAACCGCTTCACAGTTGAATTGATTCCGACAATTTTTACAACACAGAAAGGAATTATTTTTCGAGAAATATACAGGGATAGAGAAACACATGTACATATATATATATATATATATATTCTTGACCAGGTCACTTAACAATATTGAAGAAAAAAAGTTTTAATAGCCATAAACAACCGCTTCACAGTTGAATTGATTCCGACAATTTTTACAACACAGAAAGGAATTATTTTTCGAGAAATATACAGGGATAGAGAAACACATGTACATATATATATATATATATATGTATAAAACATCTTACATATTATCGTGTCAGTAGAAGATCTTCGGAAATTTCCATGCACATTTCTGGGTCAATTATAACTGAACATCTTTTATTTTGCCATATTAAGAGAAGATCTACGGAAATTTCGATACACATGTCTGGATCGATTATTACGAAACATCTTGCATTTTTCCACGTTACTGGAAGATCTATGGAAATTACTATGCACGTGTCTAGATCAACTGTAACTGAACATCTCTTATCTTGCCATGTCAATAGCAGTTCTGTGGAAATTTCCATGCACATGTATGGATCAATTGTAACTAAACATCTTTTATTTTGCCGTGTTAATAGAAGATCTATGGAAATTTCCATACACATGTCTGGATCGACTGTAACTGGACATCTTACATTTTTCCATGTTACCGAAAGATCTATAGAAATTTCCATGCACACGCGTGGATCAAATGGTAACTAAACATCTTTCATTTTGCCATGCATGTTAATAGAAGGTACATGGAAATTTCCATACACATGTCTGGATCAATTATAACTAAATATCTTCCATTTTGCCATGTTAATGGAAGATCTATGGAAATTTCCATAAACATGCGTAGAGCGATTGCAACTGAACATCTCACATTTCTCCATGTTACTGGAAAATCTATGGAACATTTTATGCACACGCCTGGATCAATTATAACTGAAAATCTTACATTTTGCCATTTTAATAGAAAATCGATGGAAATTCTCAAACACGTGCCTGGATCAATTATAACTAAACATGTTACATTTTACATCTCGCATTTTCCCACATTACTGGAAGATCTATGGAAATTTCTATGCACACGTGTGGATCAACTGTCACTGAAAATCTCACATTTTGCCCATGTCAATAGAAGATCTTTGGAAATTTCCGTGTACATATCTAGATCAATTATAACTGAAGATCTTCCATTTTGCCACGTTAATGGAAGATCTATGGAAATTTCCATAAACATGTGTAGAGCGGTTGCACCTGAACATCTCACATTTTTCCATTTTACTGGAAAATCTATGGAACATTTTATGCACACGCCTGGATCAATTATAACTGAACATCTTACATTTTGCCATTTTAATAGAAAATCTATGGAAATTTCCAAACACGTGCCTGGATCAATTATAACTGAACATCTTTCATTTTGACATGTCAATAGAAGATCTATGGAAATTTCCTTACACTTGTCTGGATTAATTTGTACTGAATATCTCATATTTTTCCATGTTACTGGAAGATCTATGGAAATTTCTATGCACATGTCTGGATCAATTATTACTGAACGTCTTACATTTTATCATGTTAATGGAGGATCTACGGAAATTTCCATGCACATGTCTGGATAATTATAACTGGACATCTTTCATTTTGCCATGTTAATAGAAGATCTATAGAAATTCTTATTAACATATCTGGTGAGATTGCAACTGAACATCTTACATTTCTCCATCTTACTGGAAGATCTATGGAAATATCTATGCACACGCCTAGATCAATTATGACTGATGAAAATTTCCATACACATGCCTGGATCAATTATAACTGAACATCTTTCATTTTGCCATGTTCATAGAAGATCTATGGAAATTTCCAGACACATGTCTGGATTGATTGTAACTGAACATCTCACATTTTTCCATGTTACTGGAAGATCTATGGAATTTCTATGCACATGGCTAGATCAAAGATAACTGAACAACTTCTATTTTGCCATTTTAATAGAAAGTCTATGGAAATTTCCATAGACATGTCTGGATCAAACATGACCAAGCAAATTCTAACATTATTAAACATGTTCATTACTCGAATGTTGGTATCTACAGAAATGTTCAGTCTTTTATGTCTGACCAAAATAATTGAATACCAGTACGTAACACTTTATCAACTCAGTAATTATAGGCATGTCCAAAAATTGCCATCTCACACATGTTGGTACTAAAATGACCTTAAATATCTTACAGTTTACCACAGTACTGTGTCATCAAGAAATAAGCAGACCTATAGATTGAAGTTTTAATGGAAAGTCTATATCTACATATAAGCATGAACATGCATTTTACCTTTTTTTAACTCTTTGTACCTCCTTCTTAAGTATTGTGCAGACTCCTTTCTAAGTCTATCGTTCTCATCTAACTCAATATCAAAATAAATCACAATTTCTTTAGGAATTTGGGTGGAAGTCCATCCAGGCCATGATACCCACTTTCCTTTGTAGCTACCCTTAAGCCACTGCACAGTGAAGAAGGAGTTAGTGATCTCTCTTACTTTGGCCAGATGGGGAGGTTTGTAGTTGCTGTCAAGATTAACCACAACAATGCTACCTGGTAGAATTCCTTCAAAGTTATCCACCTGAGTAACTTCAGCAGTCGGCCTTCTATAGGCTCCATTATACACCTGCATGTAAACAAATTGTAAAGTCAATTTATCAGCATGACTATTCAGTTCAAAAGATAATAATGTTTAAGTTTTTGGATAGGCAAGTGTGTGTTTAGTCACATCAAGAAAATTCAGCTGTGGCTGACACGACTGATTAAAACAAATGATGGAAAGGTTTGGTGGGCATATGTACTTCAAGGAAAATAACCAAGTTTACATAAGCAGGAGGCTTGAATTGAGCATACATTGTGTATCTTTTGAGCATAAATCACCTCTCGCACAGGAGTAACTTGAGTTCTGACCATATCGTCCACATCCTCAGGGACCCCTTCAGGTTTTACCCCAGGAAACCCAGACCATTTCTATCAACCTTTGATTGTTTTAGCCTTTCTTTTTCCTCGTTGGTAATGATATCTTTCAATGGCCGAGAGATTGCCCTTTCTGGTGGATGCCATCTAATATTTTCAGGGTCAAGTAGTAATGCCCAGTCTTCTTTATGTTGTTCCAGAAACAATCTTGATCTGTAATACTTTACAATGTCTGTTCTGAGCCTTTGAAGATCAAGCTTCTCTGTATCTGGAACAACATAATAATCTGGGGGGGGGGCATTTACATTAATTTTCGCATCTTCCTAACATAAATAATGAGATTAGCAGGCTTAAAAAACTGTAGCACAAAAACTCCTTCTAGAAATTTTGAATTTAAAGGACATGAATCAGACAATACTGAATGACATGACTACAGACCATAGATAAGCTGCATTAACTTACAATAATTAAGCAGCAACAATGTTTGTGACTTTTCTACATGCCATTATTTTTAATTATTAGTGTGCCTTGTATGATGTCAGTAACAAAATGTAAAATCATTGCACAAAAACTGAACAAGACAGGTATTTATGAAAAGAGTGTACTTAATTGAAAGTATTGCTAGGATTTTTTTGTTTTTACTCATTCTTCATTGAACAGCAGATTCCACTTACTTTCAAATGACTAAAGGGGTAAGTTTCTAAAGAAACTGTGGTGCTGCGTCGGTGGGAGAGTATAGCAGGTAATTTAGTGTTAACAACTGGGTTGCAAACGTAAATTAGCCACCGTAAAGGGTAAAAAAGCTAACCTTTACGGTGGCTAATTTACGTTTTCAACCCAGTTGTTAACACTAAATTACCTGCTCCACTTACTTTCACTATGGTTAACCACTGCTCTGGATCGGGGCTAACAGGTTTCCAGTTTTCCTGTTTATCACTTCCCCAGTTCTTGTATTGCATGACAACTTTTCCAGATGGAGCTTTTGTAAATTAAAAAGCATGTGGGTTTGAAATGTTGTGAAGTGTGGTTGAAAAGGATGACATCCACTCCTTTACAGCAAACACATGCTCAACCTCCACAGCCTTTGGAGATGGGGTGTAACATCTCTCAAAGGATGTCATAAGCTCTACAAAGTAAGGAGACAAAAAAACTAGATAATGGATCGGTCCATTTGGTCAGGAGAGGATACACATTGATCAATTGAAGAGTTAAAAAATAACTGTATGATCATATTAATTGTGCACATCAATCATGTGTGCTATAGGTGGCCTCGGTCGACATATCGGCCGATACATCGGCCGATATATCGGTCGACTATCGACCGACTATATTTCTTTGCTCATGCATGATCAGGGCAATCCCTGAAGGTTGAAGCAGTGTTTTCCTTCATAAAAACCCATTCCTGATTTTGAAAGGGCATCGAAAGCTTTCAAGAATGAAAGATCGAGCCATAATCTTTTATGGGAAGCACTGGATAAGTAATGGTAATTGTTTTCCCTCAAGGAAGACATGGATAACATATTCTGAAAAAATTTTGAGTTGAACTCCGCTCTTAAATCTGGCGATCGGTGATAGCGCGGTGGATCCGAATGAATCAAGAAGATTGCTTCCTCTTGCATTGATTCATTTAAAAATCCCTGATGTAAGGGACTTCTACAAGTGAACTTTGATGCCGTTGAAATAAGCTTCTGAGTTTTCATCAAGACTAAAGGATATTTCGACATTTCAATAAATGTGCTTTCAGAACAGCAAGAAGGTGAAAAATGTGAACGGTGAAACTACAATTTACTTTGAGTTTTCTGGATTTTATAAAAGTTTTTAACAGAAGTTAGCTTGACTGAGGTAAATGTGTTTTCAAGACCTGATTTACTTTCTTAGTTTTGTTTGACTGAAGATTTAAGGCTGACTGAAAGTAGTGTCTGAATTTCAGACGTAATTCTACACTTTTTTTTTTTCTCAGAGGGCGCGGTAACGAATCTTGCAGTCTGATTGGTTTTTAGCGCGGTATGTATTTTCCTATCTCTGCCCACGGGCACGGTAACAATTCCGTGAGTCACCGAGTACATCCTTAGCTTCGTTGCCATTCATCATAAATAAATTTTGTTTTTCAGCTGGGCACACTTCCAAGCAAAGTCACGACTTTGAGCAAATCAAGTCCATTTTGATAACTTATTAATGACCTCTTTTCTCACTCTCAGATCGGTTTGGAGATAGAAGATATGTCATTAAATGGGTTGACACGCGGCCTAAAACCAGTTATCAATCAACTTTATTCCTTTACAAAAAGTAACTTAAGCTTCCAGGTGACAAGTGATTCGCGTGATCATTCCGGGAGATGAGTTTGCCACACACGCCCGAGCACGCCGACCATGACGCGATGCACTCGCGTGCAAACTGACGATAAAGGGAACCGTCCACAGACCGTCACCGCCAAAAATACAGGCATAATAAATGGTTTGTAATAAACAGTAATGGTTCAATGGTTCTTTCGGAGAACCATTTATCTTATCTCAAGAGATTTATTTGAAATACAAATGGACAAGTCGCCTTTGATGAAATGAAATATTCAAACAAAAGATGGTTTATACAATCCGGAAACTGTGTAGCCACCCTTGTTGAACTGATTCAATAAAAACACGATTGGCCAAGTGTTAACTGAAATGGTTCAGTGTCGAAACGACAAACGGTTCAGCTAATTGTACTTTAGTTCGGTGACTTGACACAAACGGTTCAGAGTAGTGTGAAATGGCTTAAGTTATCGGCAAATTGTTAATTGTAAGCCGCAACGGTATAGTATCGCATCAATCTACTCACCGTAGAGTGAAATGGTTTAGTGTGACCCCAAATGGTTTAGCGTGACGACTAATGGTTTAGCGTGACGACAAACGGTTTAGCGTGATGACAAATGGTTTAACGTGACGACAAATGGTTTAGCGTGACCCCAAATGCTTTAGCCTGACGACAAATGGTTTAGTAAAAAACCGAAATGGTTTAGTATTACAACAGCTGGTTTACGCTGTAACCGCAAAAAACACATAAGTGAAATGGACAAGTAAAGCTTGAAATGAAACAGTCTATGTGGGGTCTTACGTCACAACCTCCAACTCGAATTTGGCGCGAAATTCGTCAGAACGATCGCGTTAACGAGATATTCGCCCCATCTCCACTCGACGTTCAACAAAGGAAGAAATTATTTCTGTAGTCTCGTCTACTAGACTCAGCGCAACTTATTCCGGTAATAATCATTTTGTTATGTTTGCCCATTTTCGCTTGTTAGCGAATAAATTTATACCATCATCATCTTGCCGCAATATTAGTAAGTAAATGATATTTGGGATGAAACCGTTTTCATCGAGCTGGTGAACGTTCAGTAGCTTAACAATCAATTACTGAAAATGAAAATAAGCTTAAACTTATATTTCACATAATTTCAGTATATGATTGATTAGTATAATGGCTGTCACGCGATTTTTCGCTCCTGCTTTACTAGTAACTTTGGGTGTACTATTGATAACCATATGGTTAGATTTTAACGAAGAGAAGCCACTAAGGCCCCTTGGTTCAGTCGCTCGCTTCAACGACAATCCAGGGAGAAACAAAGACTATATAACAAGGCAAAGAAAACAGGATCTGTACATCACTGGAACAAGTTTTTTGTCGTCAGGAAACGCATGCACAAAAATCTAAAGTCTGCAAGGGAGAAGTATATCAGCGGCCACCTTTGTGAGGCAATCAAAGACAACCCAAAACGATTTTGGTCCTGCACAGAACGGCTTGAACAAAAAAATACAGGGATAGCAGACTTTGAAGTCGACGACAAAGTTATATGTGATGGTGGTCTTAAATCAGAAATTTTAAATAGCCAATTTTCAAGTGTGTTTACTAAGGAGGACCTTGAAAACATTCCAGAAATGGGCTCTGATTCTACACCTGGCTTGGGTCCTTTAATTATCTTAGAACAAGGAGTCTTAAAACAGCTGTCTTCATTAAACCCTAATAAGGCCTATGGCCCAAATTCCACCCGGTTTCTCAAAACTTATGCCGCAGACATTGCTCCAATACTAACCGACATCTTTCAAGACTCTATAGAGAGTGGTAGTGTTCCCCACAGGTGGAAGGAGGCCGGTGACTTCTGGCGTACCCTAGGGTACATTCCTCGGCCCATTGCTCTTTTCATTATATTTAAACGACTTACCAGAC
The DNA here is from genome assembly GCF_036669915.1 of Pocillopora verrucosa. NCBI lineage: Eukaryota > Metazoa > Cnidaria > Anthozoa > Scleractinia > Pocilloporidae > Pocillopora > Pocillopora verrucosa. The sequence continues at coordinate 566,811 of NC_089320.1, read as the reverse complement.
AACGTGCAATCATCAGTTAGGCTCTTTGCAGACGATGCTTTACTTTATGGCATTGTCGCTAGCGATGCGGACTGTGACCTTCTCTAATCTTACCTACGCAGGCTGGAATCCTGGCAGCATCATTGACAAATGGCGTTTAATCCTTTCAAATGCAAAATTTCTACCATCTCAGATAAGGACAATCCACCCCAGAGAAAATACGTCATCTGTGGTGTAGAGTTGGTAGCTTCCCATACCTAGGGGTTACCATCAGTAACAAGCTCAAGTGGTGAGCCCATGTTTCCATGACAGCAACTAAAGCAAACACATCGCCGGGTACAATACAACGCAACCTTTGAAATTGTCCAAAGAATGTAAAGGAAATTGCATATCCATCCCTGGTGCGACCGAAGCTGGAATAAACAAGTGTGACTTGGGACCTGTTTTCGACGTTTTTAAAGAAAGACATCAGTGCTCTGGAAAGCGTTCGACGTAAAGCAGCTCAGTTCTGCCCACAGAATTGTAATAGACATGCGAGTGTTACGGACATGATCAAAGACTTAGGGTGGGCCACGCTGGAAACGAGAAGGCAGTCACTTATGTACAAACTAACTCATGGTCTTATTGATATAGATGGCTGAGAATATTTAATTCAACACTTTGAGAGCCGCACGAGGGGAAGCCATCAATTTAAATTTCGCGTGCCGTATGCAAATAAACACGTTTTTAAATTCTCGTTTTTTCCAAAAACTATAGTGGACTGGAACTGCCTCCCTGAGGCCATTGTTTCATCAACCTCTTTAGAAACTTTTAAATATAGGTTATCAGCTTTTCTTAGATAATAATTGTATATAGTTTATATAGTTTTCTTTATTTAACTTTTATATCATTATCTTATATGGTGATATATCTGTATTTTATAATGGTAATTAAATTGAGTGGAGTGCAACTTGGGCTGAAATCATACGCGTGATTGCAAAATCGAACGAGCGTGCAGCGCGAGTTCGATTTGAAATCACAAGTATCATTTCAGACCAAAATTGCACGACACGAGGTTCAGTTACCACTTTACTACATCCATTTTGAAATCGCCCAAATACAGGACTTGGTCAGTTCAAATATTTTATTGATGTAGTACTGAGCAGGTCAGAAATTTAATTCATCCTTTTTTGGGGGGCAAAAAATAAGAGTTTTGGAAACAGAAGTTGCAAAATTTGCCACATGATACTCTTTTGTCTTTCATTTTCCTGCAATTTGATTGGTTGTTTTTAGTGTAGCCTCCTAATTGGCTGGGAAAAAGACAATTTAGAGCAAAAAATGGTGCGATTCGTGAATAAATAGCACCAATTAGAGCCAATCAGATTACAGGGACCACCAGTGATTTCAAAATGGGTATAATAAATTCATTTACTAATTTTATTTATTTATTTGTTTTATTTTTACGGTTGGTGTGATATCTTAACGATTTTACCGACCCAATACATGTCAATGTAAAAAAATGTAAATAATATATTTTCCTATTGTTCCAAACCATACATTTTTATAACCTCCAATTTTTATAGTTTTTTAAAACTAAGTTAAGCCTAACTATTAGAAATTTTATCTTGAGGTCTTAAATTCCTAATAAGTTCGACATAACCGTGTTGGGAATTCAAATTGCTATTAGCCAGTTTCAAATTGTTCTTTTGTTCTTTTCAGTTTCTTACTGTGAAAACTGCTGTACTTTAAATGGAGAATTTTTACTATGGTTACGCCTAACCATGGTAAGAATTCTCTATTTTACTACCTCAAGATGAAATAAGAATCTGAAACAAAAGGAAATGACAAAAATACTGATAAAATGCATCATTTTACGCGACAGCACATTTACAGTCTAGACAGTCAGAACTATTGTTAGGAAACGTGGTAAAGTGATTCATTGTTTTAAGACGACGAAACTACAACTAGAGGGCGCCTAAAAACTGTAAAAACTATATAGTTAAAAACTAAATAGCTATAAATAGTTTATGGTGAAAACTGCTGTACTTTAAATGGAGAATTCTTCCCATGGTTACGCGTGGCCATGGTAAGAATTCTCCATTTTACTACCTAAAGATAAATTAAGAATCTGAAACAAAAGGAATGGCAAAAATACTGATAAAATGCATCATCATAAAGCGATTCATTGTTTAAGACGACAAAACTACAACCAAAGGGCGCCTAAAAACTATAAAAACTATAGGGTTGTGACGTAAGACCCCACATAGACTGTTCCATTTCGAGCTTGACTTGTCCATTTCACTTTTGTGTTTTTGGCGGTTACGGCGTAAACCAACTGCTGTAACACTAAACCATTTTGGTTTGTACTAAACCTTTTAAACGGCTAAGAATATATGAAAGTCATAGGTCACTAAACCTTTTGTGGTCACGCTAAACCATTTGTGGTCACGCTAAACCATTTCTCTCTACGGTTAGTAGATTGATGCGATACTATACCATTGCGGCTTACGATTAACCATTTGCCGATAACTTAAGCTATTTCACACTACTCTGAACCGTTTGTGTCAAGTCACTGAATTAAAGTACATTTAGCTGAACCGTTTGTCATTTCGATACTGAACCATTTCAATCAACACTTGGCCAATCGTGTTTTTATTGAATCAGTTCAACAGTTTCTGAATTGTATAAACCATTTTTTGTTTGAATGTTTCATTTCATCAAAGGCGACTTGTTCATCTCCAAAAGACAATTAGACCATTTCTGTTTATTACAAACCATTTATTATGCCTGTATTTTTGGCGGTGACGGCTGCCCATAAAACCGCCTTTCCATTTTGTTCCCTCAGCAAACCGCCGAGGGAACAACTTGGAGTCCTGAGGCGGATTCAGGATTGATTCGGGTGGTTCGGCCGAACCCCCTACAATGAAATAAAAAAAACATTCCAACACGTGCGGTTTCTGACGAGTTTGATGGACATAGTATATGTCTAAAATAGCTCAAAACCGAGATTGTTTTCAATGGCAATTAACAAACCACAATCATCGACTCAATAAACCTGGATATCACCTCTCCGAGGATCTAGATTTCAAAATGTTCCAGTGGAAGCATGCCCTCGACCCCCTTGGATAGTCTCCCTTCAGCAGACGTTTACCCGAACCCCCGTTCAGTACATCCTGGAACCGCCCCAGGAGTCAGACCTCTCGGAAAACCAGAACCCAGTGGAACAATGGGGATCGAAATCCGCTAGTCGTATTACACTATCGGAAAATGCAAATTACCAAGACCTAAACCTCGCATTATTGAATGCCGTAGCTTCAAACATTTCAAAGAAGAGGATTTTATTGCTGCTTTACAAAACGTTCCTTGGTATACCGTTCAGTACATCCTGGAACCGCCCCAGGAGTCAGACCTCTCGGAAAACCAGAACCCAGTGGAACAATGGGGATCGAAATCCGCTAGTCGTATTACACTACCGGAAAATGCAAATTACCAAGACCTAAACCTCGCATTATTGAATGCCGTAGCTTCAAACATTTCAAAGAAGAGGATTTTATTGCTGCTTTACAAAACGTTCCTTGGTATACCGCCTATCTCTATGAAGACTCCGATGATATCTGGGAACACTGGTCGAAACTTTATAACGATGTACTCGAGTTGCATGCCCCTTTGAAGAAGAAACAAATAAGATGGATAACTCCTGAAATAACGCGTGAAATGTCTCCACGGAATCGCCTTCTTAAACAGTACAAGAAAAACCCAAAGTCACACTCCTGACAGTCTTATCGTAAACAACGGAACAAAGTGACATCCCTTAACCGAAAGGGAATGAAAGCGTTTTGCCAAACGGCCTCTACAAGCATTAAGAATCCTGGTGAATTTTGGAGACAGATGAAACCTTTACTGCCCAACTGTAAATCAACTACTTCTATCCACTTTATACTTGCCACCGGACGTAAATCCTCTTCCTGCCTTTTGGCAGAACTTTCTTCGAACAACGAAACACGAATGAGAGTATCAAATCACATTTCTGACTGTATCTTAGAAAGGCCTGCTACAGGGCAGGTCTTTCTTCAAGAAACAAAAATTTAATGTTATGCTTTTCTTCTGACAAAATAACATGGCACGTCACTTCATTCCACGATCTTTGAAGAACTCCTCACTACACTTTTCAAAAAGTGTTTTTCTCTCACGACCAGTTCTACTTGTGAATCGAATCGAGGTACAATGTCTATTTTCTATACCAACTATAACCTTAACTTAGGGTTTTGTTCGCAATAGAGACAACATCGCGGGTCAAATATAATTTATTTTCATGAGAGAGAAAGCTGCCAAAATTGTGTTAATAGCTAACTTCTCGATACGTTATACTTGTCACCGGACGTAAATCTTCAAAGATCTTGTCCTCCTGCCTTTTGGCAGAACTTTCTTCGAGCAACGAAACACGAATGAGAATATTAAAAAACATTTCTGACTAAACCTTAACAAAGCTTCCTTCAGGCCAGGTCTTTCTTCAAGAAACATGTAATGCTTTTCTTTCGACAAAGTAACTTAGCACGATCATTTGCAGTCACTGCACGATCTTTGAAGAACTCATCGCCACTGACCTGATGCTACCAAGAAAACGCTATGTGTACGCTTTTCGCAGAAGAAAACTTCCCACAAATTTGTAGACAGGAACACTTTTTCGGCACGACTTGGATCAACTGCAATCCTCACTATCACACCAAACTTCTCAGCACTTCTAACTTGAAGCTTTACCCAAAAGTCACATGTACTTCGGTTAGAATAGTCAAATACATGTAGTTTCGATCGAATTTTTAAGTGCGTACTATAGACAGGTTTTTGGGGGTGAAGCCATACATACAGAAGACGAGGAGCACGGATTGACATAATGTAAGAAGATTTTAAATAATGGTCCAACGTGTGAAAACAGACAAAATAAGGATGCGCACTAATTCACCAAAATGTGCAACTGGAGATGAAAATGAAGCATACTCAATTCGAGATACAATGTTGCGTCAAATAATCTCGGGAAATTTCTTTACGAGAAATCGTCAATTCGTTTCAAATCATCGAATCATAGCAATCATAACTTCTTGAGAAAATAAATAATTAAAAAAAGGAAACATTAAAAGGCACACATACCCCTATCCTGACCTTCAGGCGATGAACACAAAGAAGCTCCGAAAGGTGTCCTAGATTTAAAGGGCACCTTAACAATCGGCTATTGTAGTTAGGTTCTCAGAGACTGACAACGTTTTGCTTACCCCGACAGGAAGCTGAAAAATTCTTGAACGGCGTGCAATCACGTAAAACCGGATTTGGCCACGTCAGCCGCACCGAAAGGTTAAAAAATTATAAGCAAAATTTTACAATTTGATCTGATTAAACTGAAAACAGTAAAATATAAGAAAAAATATTTAGAGAAAGGAACTCCTGATAGGAATTTTCAAAAGAGGGGATAACGTGACAATCATTTTATACAGAAAGGAAGAGGTTATAGGTTCAGATCACGGCCTCACTTTCACTACTGCTTAAGTAGTGACCATCACAACGAAGATCACTTTCATATTCATTTCTTAAAAACCGCAGTTTACAGATATGATTTTTCATGTATTCACAGTCGTTAATAGGATAGAATTGGTTCACGTGGGTAAAAGGAATTTTCAAAGGTTGTCCCGTCCTCCTCCCACAAGACTTTCAACGAGTTTCACTCTAGATAATTTTAATACTTCTGTGTATAGATCTGTTCAGCCACGAAATCAGGCAAGGTGCAATTTTCTCGAACTAAAAAGTCACAAACCACTTAATCTGAAGGTGCCCATAAGTTTACCTTTCCAAGACCAAAATACTTGGAAGCAGAAGCTGCCAATACAATAGCAGGCGACTGTTGCTGCGAAGTGAATCATTAACTACTAATTTGTTTCAAAATAGTTTTTTATTCCATGAATTGACCAAGCTTATTTTGAATGATTTCTATCATTCTTTCTTGAAACCCAGGAGAGACACGATGAATGACCTCTAAACGCGTTTGAGGAAACCGTTTGAGTTCCATGTAACATTATACCTGCCATACAAAAGCAAAAAAATCCACCGTCATAATCAAATATGAATCTTTGTTAGTCTGTTCACAGCCAATAAAATTTCTTTTAAATGTCATCCCAAAGCGAAAGAAACCTGGGGGGGGGGGGGATTTAACGAGTGCTCCCGATGGGGGTGGGTGGTCGGAGACAAAGGAAATAGGCGGCCTTTGGAATAATTGTTGTCACTGAATTTATCGTTTCTCAAATAACGAAAAATTCTCAGGGACTAAGCTATTGCCTATTGTAGCTATTGCCTTTAATTTGAAGCTGATTTTTAATATGTGAACTCGTTACTCACCCAAAGAGGTCTGTATATAGTTGGTCAACAAGGTATCTCTCTGAATGAGTTTTCATAAATTCCTTTAACTTATCAAGTTTCGAATGTCCAAACGGAGTATACCCAAGCTCTTTGATGAGTCCCTGGCCAGGCTGGTTTGGTGCTAATGGATTAGTATCTTCTACACAGATGTAGTCACCAGGCTCCGTAAATTTGTCAAAGTATTTCAGTACTTCAACTATATTAATATGCACGTCTTCAGTAATGAACCAAGGATGTGGGAGAGTCTGTGGGTGAAAGTTACTTAGGCTCAACTTCGGTTTCTCTTACATTTAAGCTTTGTTAGAGATAGATCATCAAATTCAGTAAAATATAAACAACAGCCTCCGTCCGGCCAGAAAGTATGCTAGGAAATCATCTGTTCTCAGAGGCGAGCAGTATTCCGAGAACGAAACTCGAGGAGAACTGTGAGCAACGAGGAACAGATAATGTCCAAGGACAAATCTATGAGTATATTTTCGCACCAAATGAAGGTCCCTTTGCTTAGCATCTGTCAAATCTTTTTTGGTACGACTTCATTAACAGACACATATGTCCCTTCTTCTGTAACAACAAAAAAACCCTCTCATCGTGAATTGAATCATAACGAAGAAAAGAAACATATCTAGAAATTAGCGAATCTCATTTGGGAAATATCACCGGATATCCCCAAGTTATGGCTGCGACATATAAGATCACGTGACACGACTAGAATAATCGCGCGCAAGAAAAAACATTTGATGGATGATAATTGGCAATATGTTTTCATACCTGAAGCAATTCTGGAGGGAAGCATTTTTCGATTTCATTCGAATTTCCTTCAATGAAAGTTACATCAGGGCATTCCTTGGCGACTGGATCCAGAAGAGAAAGATCGATGTCCATAGAAAAGACATGTGACTTCACACCTAAAATTTTCAGCATATCTGCTGACCACAAGGCTGATCCACCCTTCCATGCGCCAAGCTCGATGACTGTCTGAGGCTTCTCTTCCCAAAATAACTTCTGCACTATTGCGAGACTAAGACAATCCTTCAAGAATGGCACTCCTTTCCAGGCATTCAAATATTTTCCTTCAAAGAAAAACGCTCATTAACTACTCCAATCCGTTAGCAGGCCCTCATGATAAGCACTGCAGGACCAGAACTTCTCCGCCCGCGGGAAGATTTGAGACGAGTTGGGGAGAGGTTTGCCGGGGTCTGGCACTATCAGTGCCAAGGCCTCTCGCCCGCTTGCGGTGCACGAGGCCTCATACGTTCTCGCGGGCGCAGAAATAATCGTCCCGAAGCGTTAATAACGAGAGCCTCACAGGCTAAAATTACTCTTTCTCTAGTCTCCTTCACAGTCGTGCTAAGAAATGTCACGCAATGCTTCATGATGTCACCCCCCCCCCCCCCCCCTTATTCTCTTGGGGGAAGTGTCGCGTGAAAACAAACGAACGACTGCAAACGAGACAACTCTTACCTTATCAATTTTAAAAGAGACAAATTAAAAATATGCACTTCTGTGCGTCCTGGATGGTCACGCCTTCTCAGTCCGTTGCAGCCATGAATAATTGTTCCGTTCTAGCACTAGTTTACAGAACTACGACCAGCTCTTCTGCTCAACGTGACCAAAATAAAATTGTCTTTGACTGACATTAATTACGCGCGTTCTATAATCATGAGCATGTGTGTAAGTCCTAATGCAACCAGGTTTTGCGGGAGGTGTTGTGCTTCAATCAGATTTTTTTCTTCTGGGCCTGTATAGGTCTCTTAGCTTTGATTTTCTCTTAGAGTGGGGGTGTGAACATCAATCTTACCATGTGCTATTTTTAACATCATGTCAGATGACATGTCACTCGTGTCTAGTCTTTCCTCAAATCGAACAAATCGTTGTCTGCTGGACATCTCCTTCATGATGACTGGTGAGATAGCACGATAATCGAGGTCATCCATTTTCTCTATTTCAAGGGCTGTACCTGTTGAAAAACAGATAACTGTTTCTCTGCGTTGTTTCAATGATTAAAAGGATCAATTCCTCATCATTATTTTGTGACAAAATACTGTTAAAATATCACCGGGTATTATTGAAGCGACGAACATACGCACTTGCAACTGTGGAAATACGGATAACTGCGTCTCTGTAATGGTCCATTTTAAAGTTGCACGCTTTATTGCCAAGCTTTTAACAGGAGTGAGTCTAAGGGTGACCTTGTTATGATGCAAACCCTGCTGCTTTTCAAATGTTAATTGCCTTGTTATTATGCACAGGTACGAAAACGGATAATTGCTTCTCTGCAATTTATGAATGGGTAAAAAATTTAATTCTTCATCATTATTGTGTGACGAAATATTGTTGGAACTTTGCAGGTATAAATTACCGGCCCATATTTAAGCGTCGAACATACGCAGCCGTACATGAAATGATCTCAAAATAATACGGGCCTTCGCGGTTTTCAATGGGCAGCTGCTCGCTGTATGTTGGATATTTCATAGAGTAAAATATCATTGCAACAAAGCATCAAGAAAGATGCATTCAGGCCAGCCGAATTCTAGCAATAGATGTAGAATTATGTCTTTTAAGTTTTACTGTGAAAGCACTCCAGCTGCTGTAACGCTGTATAGCGCGTAACACATTAAGTGATCTCCCTTTAAGCGATAACCAAGTGAATTTCGTGACGCAAAAATATAAAATAATAGCCTCGATATCGCGCGAAAATATGCACGGATATTTGTCCGCGGACGTTAACTGTTTCGAAATAAGAATTGTGAGCTTCGAGGAACAGATGTCCAAGGAGCATGGTTTTTTGCTAAATAGAGGCTATTGTGTTTATTATCCTTCAAAGATATTGCAACGCGCGTGAAAAAAGTTCAAGACCAGCTTACCGTCTGCTTCGTGGTATGTGTTCTGTTGAGGGTTCTCTGGTACGACTTTAAGAACAAAAAATTATTTCCCTTCTTCTGTAACAACTATAAAACGCTGTCCTTTCTGTCTGACGAGAAAAAAAGAATAAATTAGACATGGTTTGATGCTGGTTTAAAGGATTCAATCAATTTAATCGAGAAGTTAAAATTCATAGACTCCATCAATCATTGGACCAATGAGTCTGAATTGTAACTTCTCTGTTACAGTTATTAAATCTTTAAACCAGAGTAGCCTTAAACTATGTTTGATCGTCCACCTGGTTGCCTTGTAAACTTTAATATATCTTAAGAATAAATTAGTTGAATGAAAAGCGCCCTTTGATGCCGTAGGAGCAAACCGCCGAGCAAAGTTTACTCAGGAAACCGCCTTTCCATTTTGTTCCCTCGGCAAACCGCTGATGGAACAACTTGGAGTCAGACCTCTTGGAAAACCAGAACCCACTGGAACGTAATAGATCGCCGTGCTACAAAAGGTAACGCGTGAGCAGTCGACCTCATCGCCTCATGAGGACGAGCAGTAAGCAGTCGAAACTTCGCGTTCGACACTTCAAATGACAGAGACAAAGTTATTATTACTCAACACCACGATGAACAACAATCTCTTTTACGATACTAACATTTAATTTATGGAACTTCTCAAGAAAAGTTATTAGTAAAATTTCCACACAGCCCCATACTATTGTAAAACAAATCTGTTTTATCAATGGCAATGTATTGTTTAAGTTATTGTTTTCTTTATCCAAGAACTAAATGCATAATGGAGCTGTGTGGAAATTTTACTCCTTAAATTTGCATAAACGTATCTGTCTGTCAGATAAGCGAAATTAGTCTTGGATCCAGCAGAATTATAGTTCATCGGACCGAAGACTTATATGAAATAATGCCTCGAAGTTAATTCGGGTTATTGTCATGGATCCCAGTTCCATAGACCGCCTCCAGCGCAACGATTAGATGACCCTTTTAGTTCTTGTCTGAGCGAAATAAAATTTATCCCACCGGCAAAAATTCCATAATTGCTATACAGGTAATTCGAAAGGATTACAAACTTTGCGACTGTCTAAGCAAGGATCCTTCAGAATTTTAGACCAGCACTGCATGAGGCGATAATTCACCATACGTAAAAATTTGTCGTGATGCATTGAATTGCTTTTCTAAATCGTGAACAGATTTAAAGAAAATTGCCGTGTAGGTTTTTCCGTCGTCAAATTTCATGCGTTAATTCTGCATTCTTACATACTTTTTTTACAATATGGCGATTGCAGAGTTTCCTTTACTCTCCATCCTCAAACATGACGTCAATTCAAAGAGAGACGAGGCTACAATAATTTTCAAACGAGTCTTAAAGTTCAGTTGCATAACAACGACACTCGTGTCTGTACTTGGAAAGGTCGTACCGTTGTGAATTCACAACCCAGCTACTTCCTCTTATCCTCAATTGATTAACATCTGATTCCTTAGTCTCTTAGAATCTCAAATCGAAAAGATCTCCAAGGCATAATGGCTGTCGAAGAACGCTTTTCACTTTCCCTTTCGAATTCTTACTTCGACAAGATTGATATTTGCATAACGTGTACAATAACCCATCATCGCTCGAACCTGGTATTTTACAGACGCATGTTCCATAAATACTGTAAAGGGGAATAAGATATGAAAATTTACCAGTCTAGCTCTTGTGAGTACCTCTTTGTTGATCTAAAATAGGAATTTCTGTTGCAGTCCGACCTGATCAGATGAAATTATACCTAAATAATTCAAAAGGCTAGGCATAATGAAATGCAAGACTTAAAGATGACGTGCGTCTATGTTTATCACCCACCTTCAGAGGCAGAAAAACATCGTTTTTTCTTTCATTTGACTAACCTGAGTTCAAACATTTTACCTAACATCTCCAAGCGAAAAAATATTTTTAAATCTCCAAAAGCACTCGAGTTATTTAGAAAAATGTAATTTGAAATAAAAGCCAATTGTTCAGGAAGGTGTCATCACCTCGTACTTGGACGAATCCACTGAGGGCTCGTTTTTTAAAGTGATTTGCATATTTTGTTTACATCGCACTCTTGAGAAAATTCACACGTGAAAGCTCTTTGCTTGTGGCAAAATCTTTGCTCGTGGAAAAATAAAAAGCAGGAGAAAGTCCTTAGTAAAAATAGGAAAAAAAATTCAAGCCATAAGAACAAAGAAAGAGAACCACTCTGTCAAGAAAAGAAAAAGATCTTTGGTGAAAGCAACTGGTACTGGCGGAGCTTCACGCTGGCGTGCGGATTTCGTACACAGAGGTCGCAAAAATTTGTCATGTATAAAGTTAAAAACGAGGTTTCCTTTTATTTATCTTTTATTTATGTAAGTACCAGCCTTGATACAAAAACATTAGCAATCGCTTCGAATCGTAATTCTGAAAGCTGTCTGTCGAATCGTTGTCTTATGTCGGGGACTGGGGTACACATTATTATGTAATCGTTGGCTAAATTAACCGGAAAGTACACACCCAATTAGTTGTCAATTTGAAGCAATGTGATTTAAGTTAGCCTCTGACCGTGCGAAGACCTTGTGAAACCTGTGAATGTTCATTAAAGTTACAAAATCGATTCTGTGACCTTCTTGGATACTGATTCCAGCGGCCGGAGAATTCCAGGAAACCTGGCGACCACGGTGGGAGGATCGTGGGTATACATTAAAACGTCCTCAAATTACCTTGTGCTTTCGATGAAATCTGAACAAATAACGAAGCCTACACCATAAACGCCTAAACCTTGAAAACATATAAAACGCCGAATCTGCTCTCAAAACGAAGCTTCAACAACTTGATAGGGCTGAAGATAATACAACCGATGCCCTTTATGGTGGTAAACGATCTGCAAGAGCGAGACATATGACAAGTCTAAAGGAATTAATGACTGAAACTGACAATGCGCGAAGAATCTTTGAAGCAATGAAGATAGAAGCGAAGGTTAGCGATGAAGAAGTTGGTGAGTGGAATGATACGATTGATGTAAAAATAGAAGAAGCGACTAGTGGTATTGAAAATCTCGAAGAATGGTTGGCACAAAGAGAAATGGAAGCAGAAACCCGAGAGCGAGAAGATTGTTGGACCAATATTCTTAACAATTGACAAGACGAATGTGCCACCTGTGACCAAGTTTACGAATCTAAGAGAACTACTTGACGTCAGAGTGAGGAGAACAGTCCAAACTTTACCGCATTCAGCTGAAGGATACAACAGAGCCGTAGCGATCGTTACAGACCGATTTGGGAAGCAGAGCAGTTGACGGAAACCCGAAACAACTTCCAAATGGAACATAGTTTGAAGCTACACTGGTTTGCAGATTTAATGAATGTAACCGAAGAAGTTACAATTCATAGACCCAACGTTTCGACACTCCTGTCTAGTGCCTTCATCAGGGGTGATCTAAACGCTGCAACAAGAGGTCCTTTTATATGATCACTAATTAGCGGCCTTTTTTCTGACGAGGTGTAAATAGGCGTCAGGAAGCAGACCGCCATCGTCACGATTTAAAGGAGCGTGGGCGGAGTTAATGTGCCAAGCCTCCAAACAAAGGCGCTGGTGGTAACGCCGATTAGTAGTGATAATTTTAGAATTATCCCACCCAATTGTATGGTTGGTTAGGCAAGTATGCTCCGATAAGGCTGAATTTTCCTTTTTGCAAAGAAAAACCGCTTTTTGGTGCTCTTTTAACCGTGTACCAAACTGGCGTTTGGTCTGTCCGATGTATTCGTTATCACAGTCATTGCAAGGAATAGAATAAATGGCGTCGGTTCGTTGTTCTTTCGTGACAGGATCCTTAGGTTTGGCGAAAATATGCCCCAAAGTCTGAAAAGGTTTTTGAGCAACTTTAACGTTGTGGCTATTCAAAATTCTCTTGATGGGTTCAGTAACACCCTGTATGTAAGGAATAACAGCAAAACCAGTCGCTGGTTCCCTTTCATCAAGAGCGTTACTATTTGTAACTGGTTTTTGGCAGTTACGGAGAAAAGTTTTTGTATAGCCATTTGCCTTTAGGACATTGGAAACATATTTCCTCTCCTCAGCCTTCGAATCGAGTGATGATGGTAGACAATCAGCCCTCCTAAGTAAAGTTTTGGCTACAAACTATGAACTTTAATATATTTTATTTCCAAATGGAAGATTCTCACCTATTCCGGAAACGAGACCGCGTGTTCCAAGCTCCACAAAAGAAGCTACGAAAGTGCGTTTATTGCCAAGAAGAGGATCACAAATCGTCAGAATATAGAAAAATTGCCTTACCGTCAGAACGAAAAGAATTTCTGGTCACGAAGAAGCTCTCTTTCAATTGCGCTAGCCCGCATAAATCATCGGAATGCAAGAGTACCGCAACATGTCAACACTGGTAAGCCATGCGGTGTGCGCACTCGGATTGCGTTGTCATTTGCATTCTGTCGCGGTCGTGTGAACATCTTTGGTAGTAGCAAGATTTCGTGAATAAACGTGGAATGTAAAGGAAATTCACTGTCTGTTGCCGTTCCTTCGAAAGTTAAAAAGTGTTTGCGGACCTGTGCGACTCCTGTTATTCCTCCATGACAAATCCGTTGTTAGAAGGCAATTGAAGAGATTTAGAAAGAATCGTAACTGCAGCCTTGCCCGAGAATATATTCATTTGGCAGCAGTTACACTCACAGCCGATGGCTGTGCGAATAATATCAAATTCGCGAGTTATTTAACGGGGAATCGTCTCTTGACACGCAAACGCATTTCAAAGAGGTAGCGACCTTTTAATACACGAACTATTTTCCATGTCATATACTTAAAGGCGTGAATACGGGTTCGCGAAAGGAGAAGCCTTACGCCTCCTGACACCCAATTCGTCTCGCTCAACGTTAATTAAAAAACGTGCATAGTTTCTAATATGCTTAAAGAATAGAGAATACTTAGAATAAGGTTTTGACATATTGTATTTTCTGCGGGAGAGACTGATACTTGAAAACAAAAACAAAGGAAATAACGCGCACACATGAAAATATTACCATTTATAACACAATCTCATTCGGCTTTGCCAAACCTCAAGAACATAAAGATGGGGAAAAGGCACCTTAAAACTAACCCTTAATATCACATCACAAACGAAAGTCATTAAAGGATATCCCAATAACAGCTTAACTTTCAGGTTAGAAGATTTAAAGCGCAAGCGGATGACAGGAGTCGCTCAAGCTTTCAACAACTTTTAACGATCGACTGCCTTTTGCTTTCCGGCTTACCCGGTGTGTCGCCGTGCGCATTGTAGAGTTATTCATTGGTCAAGTGACTCCGTTCATAGCTCAAATTCAACTGTCCTTCATTCAGTGATCAAGATAGTAGATTTACCGTACAACACTCGCGATAAGTAAATTTCCTTTTACTTAGGAAAGTAGATTTACAACACAATTGAGTATACAATAGTAACGCTGTGTAACGCAACAATAGGCCTTTTCTCGGCCATAATCGGTCTCAAACACCCGCACTTAACATGCAAGAAACACATGTACCGTTGGAGAGTGTTTGGTCAGAGCTGTTAAAGAAGGATTAGAGCGGCCATCCAAATCTTTGAAAGGCTCCAAACTACGACGTACATCAAATTTGACCTTCTTGAAATCTGGCCTCAATTTACATACAAGAAAACATAGAATACGCGACAAATACGTACAAAAAATACTTTTACACATTCAGAATAAATCAAGTTACATTTGCCCATGTTGAAAAGAAAAAGGAACGGCCTTAGTTTTACGGAATGTTCAGTCAAAATCTGCCGAATTCTGCTGCTTTCACCGCCATATTGAAATTGAAACTACCACAATGCAACGCAATCGGAGTGCGCACACCGCCTGGTGGTAAACGGCATTACACTTAAATCTGCGGCTCATCAAGGGAAGTGAAAACCGAAGGAATTTTGACAGCTCATCGATCAGAAAACAAAGAAGTCATTTATCCTATCATTCTTGTGGAAATTGACGGGTTCGTACGCCTCAAGTAAACTTATCTCTCTCTTCTCAACAAAGGACCAGAAGAAACCGCGACTAAAAGAATTGACATGATGCTTGGATCATCCACCACTAATGTAGAGATTTGTTCTACGACCCTTGGAGCCGTTAATGGAAAATTCAACATAAACATTGAACTAACGAAAGTTCATAAACCCAATTATGCGACTTTGCTAAGAAAATACGACCACCTCAAGGGAGTGAAGATGATACACATCGACACAAGAAATTAAATTCCCTGTCTGTCCTTGTCTTAGGCGCGAGCACGTACGCCACAATCGAAACAAATACCGCAAAAGAGTCGGAAAACCAGGAGAACCTGTTGCCGAGAAAACACTTTTTGGATGGACCGTTATGTCTCCGAGAGGCGAGGATGTTACGAGCCACATGCTGCTAACACAGTCAGACAGTCAGCTTACACCGACTATGAGCAGTTGTGTTCCCTGGACGTCCTTGGCCTCGCTGACAGGAAATCTACCCAAAACCAGAACAGAAGATTCAAAACCTTTTCAAGTAATAGAAGTAGACTTCGCGGGACCTATTCGCTACACATCTAGAGCCAAAGCCGAGAGCAAGGCGAAATTAGTCTTGTACGCCTACAGTCTAACCAGAGCTGTTCACCTTCACCTACTGAAGTCCTTGGAAACCTTCGAGTTCATGGCAAGCCTCAAGCAGTTCATAGCACAAAGGGGGAGACCGGAGATAATCTATTCGCAAAATGGGTCTACATTCAATGCTGCTGAGAACTGGTTGAAGAAGGACCAACAAGACGAAAGGTTTCATGAGCTCCTAGCTGGCCTAACCATTAATTATCAGCCTCTTTAAGCCTATACGACGATTGGTAATGTAACGCCCCGCTGGGCAGAATTAGAAGTAGTTCTTGATTTTGACGTAGAGCATAATAACCGCCCCTTGAGGTATCTTGAAGAGGATGTCCAGCTTCCAGCGTTGACGCCAAACTCCATGCTACACATCAACCCGAAGCATCTTCCCGAACTACAAACACATGATGTGCCCGACAAAGACCCAAGGAAGAGAGCAAAACTTTTACTAAGTTTAAGGAGTTATGTGGAAACGGTTAGGCAACCGAGTACGTTAGAAGTCTACGAGAGATCACCGCCGAGCAGGAGGGAAGCAATGATCACGCGAATAACTTGTCACCTGAAAGCTTAAGGAGTAAGACTAACTGAGTTACTTTTTGTGAAGGAATAAAGTTAATTGATAACTGGTTTTAGGCCGCATATCAACCCATTTAATGACACATTTGCTACCAGAAATTCGTTTCGAAAACAATTTTCTGTCGGCAACTCTAAAGTGATTTGGGAGTGAGAAAAGAGACGATTAACAAGTTATCAAGAATGAACTTGATTTGCTCAAAATCATGACTTTGCTTGAAAGTAATGCCCAGCCGGATAAACAAAATTTATATATGATGAATGGTAACGAAGTGAGAGATGTTCTCAGTGACTCACGAAAGTGTTACCGTGCCCGTGGGCAGAGATAGGAAAATACAGACCGCGCTAAAAAACCAATCAGACTGCAAGATTCGTTACCGTGCCCTCTGAGAGAAAATAACAATGTGTAGTATTACGTCTGAAATTCAGACACTACTTTAAGTCAGCCTTAAATCTTCAGTCAAACAAAACTTCAAAAGTAAATCTGGTCTTGAAAATATCATTTACCTCAGTCAAGCTAACTTCTGTTAACGGTATCCGGTCGTTTCGCCTACGGGTCGTTTCGCCTACGGTCTGTTCGCCTACGGTTAGAGTCGATTCGCCTACGTCTTATATGTCAGTTCGCCTACGAGTCAGATGTTGAAGCTTTAAATCGGAATTATTAAAAGTCTTTGTTCCTTGTATTATTCCTTTCATTCTATCCTCGATGGCTAGAAAAACAACGCGCTAAAACATCTAAGTTCGTTTTTAAAAACTTTATTATGGCGGAACCCGGTCGTCTACGAATGTGTGAAAGATATTTTGCTTAAAATGATTTAAGAAACGTGCGATTGTAAAACTGAGCATTAAGATGTGTATTAAAATGAAATTAACCACCGTTTACGGTCTTTGTGTGGTCGTGTAAAGCGCGAGCAGAGCAGTAAACAAACCACTGTTTACGGTCTTTGTGTAGACTTGTGAAGCGTGAGCGGCGCCTAAACTAAAGAAGGTGAGACTTTTCATTAACATATACGAAATTAGCTTCGGCTTGACTTGACAGTCGGTTCAATTTCTGCGTCGATTTGGCGGGCGACTCGTTGAATCTTTTATCTCTATAAACTAGTTTATGTATGTAATGTGTCCGGGTATTCTGAGTTACTCCGTTTGCGTACTTTCATCTAACAGACAAATAATATAAAAACTTAAAGCGTCCTTTGTGTAGACCTGTGACTTGAGCGGCGCTCATACTAAGGGAGGTGAGAGTTTTCATTAGCATACACAGTACTTACCACAAAATTAGCTTGTTCACACTACACAGCTTGATGTAACTTTTTATTTCAATGTTGCGGCTTGTTAAATCGGTAATCATATTCATATACTTCGGACTAAGTAAGATAAATAAACGTTCGTGTTCACGTTTGGACTTGGTTCAAATAACCAAGGTTTAGATTAAAGTAACAACCTACACAAAAGGTGGGAAAAAAAAACGGAAATTTTCAGGTAAACGAACGCTCCTTATTTACAATTATTTAACTTCGATAGGCTTGACTTTATGAGTCACGCTCTAGGAATTGAATCGACCGACTAGGATCCGAGCGAGATCGCACATAAAGTAGATGAATCAACTGTTGTAACACATGTTTTAACACGTAGGCGAACTGACATATGAGACGTAGGCGAATCGACTCTAACCGTAGGCGAACAGACCGTAGGCGAAACGACCCGTAGGCGAAACGACCGTAATTCCTGTTAACAACTTTTACAAATCCAGAAAACTCAAAGTGAATTGTAGGTTCGCCGTTCATATTTTTCACCTTCTTGCTATCTTGAAAGCACATTGACTGAAATGTCGAAATATCCTAGTTACCAATTAATACTGCGCAATAAAATGAAATCTACTAATTCTGCTACCACTTCGGCTAACCGCAGTAAAGAAGGAACATTTGTAGTTTAGTGCGGCGGCGTTGCTCAGTTGATCATGCCTTTGATAAAAGAATCCCACTTTGTGGTATTGAGGTGATATAAGTCCGTCCATTGCGCATTGTTAAGGATCCTTGTTCCATAGACCGCCTCTATCGAAACGAGTAGATGACCCTTTTAGTTCGTTTCTGTGGGAAGTAAGATTTATCCAACTAGCAAAAATTCCATAATTGCTATACAGGTTTTTCGAAAGGATTTCCAACTTTGCGACTGTCTAAGTAAGGATCCTTGAGAAGTTTAGACAAGCACTGAAGCGATAATTCACCATATGTAAATATTGTTGTCTAGCTCTATGATGGGTATCCGGTCGTTTCGCCTACGGGTCGTTTCGCCTACGGTCTGTTCGCCTACGGTTAGAGTCGATTCGCCTACGTCTTATATGTCAGTTCGCCTACGAGTCAGATGTTGAAGCTTTAAATCGGAATTATTAAAAGTCTTTGTTCCTTGTATTATTCCTTTCATTCTATCCTCGATGGCTAGAAAAACAACGCGCTAAAACATCTAAGTTCGTTTTTAAAAACTTTATTATGGCGGAACCCGGTCGTCTACGAATGTGTGAAAGATATTTTGCTTAAAATGATTTAAGAAACGTGCGATTGTAAAACTGAGCATTAAGATGTGTATTAAAATGAAATTAACCACCGTTTACGGTCTTTGTGTGGTCGTGTAAAGCGCGAGCAGAGCAGTAAACAAACCACTGTTTACGGTCTTTGTGTAGACTTGTGAAGCGTGAGCGGCGCCTAAACTAAAGAAGGTGAGACTTTTCATTAACATATACGAAATTAGCTTCGGCTTGACTTGACAGTCGGTTCAATTTCTGCGTCGATTTGGCGGGCGACTCGTTGAATCTTTTATCTCTATAAACTAGTTTATGTATGTAATGTGTCCGGGTATTCTGAGTTACTCCGTTTGCGTACTTTCATCTAACAGACAAATAATATAAAAACTTAAAGCGTCCTTTGTGTAGACCTGTGACTTGAGCGGCGCTCATACTAAGGGAGGTGAGAGTTTTCATTAGCATACACAGTACTTACCACAAAATTAGCTTGTTCACACTACACAGCTTGATGTAACTTTTTATTTCAATGTTGCGGCTTGTTAAATCGGTAATCATATTCATATACTTCGGACTAAGTAAGATAAATAAACGTTCGTGTTCACGTTTGGACTTGGTTCAAATAACCAAGGTTTAGATTAAAGTAACAACCTACACAAAAGGTGGGAAAAAAAAACGGAAATTTTCAGGTAAACGAACGCTCCTTATTTACAATTATTTAACTTCGATAGGCTTGACTTTATGAGTCACGCTCTAGGAATTGAATCGACCGACTAGGATCCGAGCGAGATCGCACATAAAGTAGATGAATCAACTGTTGTAACACATGTTTTAACACGTAGGCGAACTGACATATGAGACGTAGGCGAATCGACTCTAACCGTAGGCGAACAGACCGTAGGCGAAACGACCCGTAGGCGAAACGACCGTAATTCCTATGATGTATTGAGTTGCTTTTCTAAATCGTGAACAGATTTAAAGAAAATTGCCGTGTAGGTTTTTCCGCCGTCAAGTTTTCATGGGTTAATTCTGCATTCTTACATACTTTTGTTACAATGTGACGATTGCAGAGTTTCCTTTATTCTCGTTTCTCAAACATGACGTTAATTTAAAGAGAGACGATGTTGCAATGATTCCAAACAAATCTCAAAGATTAGTTGCATAACAACGACACTTGAGTCTGTACTTGGAAAGGACATACCGTTGCGAACTCAGCACCCAAGTATTTCCTTTTATCCTCAATTGATTAATATTTGATTCCTTAGTCCCTTAGAATCTCAAATCGAAAAGATCTCTAAGGCATATTGGCTGTCGAAGAACGCTTTTCACTTTCACCTTCCAATTCCTAATTATACAAGATTGATATCTGCATAACACGTACAAAAACACTTCATCATTTGAACCTTGTGTTTTACAGACACATTTTCCGTTAATGGGAACAAGATATGAAAACTTACCAGTCTAGCTCTTACCTCTAGTACCTCTTTGTTGGTCTAAAAAAGGAATTTCTGTCGCAGATCCAAACTGATCAGATGAAATTATACTTAAGTAATTCAAAAGGAAAATTAAGAGTAACGAGATGCAAGACCTGAAGATGACGTATATTAAGTATCTGACATATTTATTTTGTATCATGTGCATGCTGCAGTGGGTTGTCGGTTGTCATGGTGAGAGACCGGAGAGCCACACGGGAAAATATCTGGCTTGAGATGATAACGTACAGGACAAACGCAGCTAGTTCCCAACCTGACTAATTTTCTTCCTTTTTACTTTCAGTTCGCATCTCGCCTGGCCGTAAGGCTTTTCATACGGCCCTCTTACCAGTCTAACGAAGTTTTATGTCGAATGTCTGTGGACGGTGCCCGTTACTGCCACTGTGCACGCGAGTGTATCACGTCATGGTCTGCGAGCTCGCGCGTGTGCGGCAAAACTCGTCTCCCGCAATGATCACGCGAATCAATTGTCACCTGGAAACTGTGACTAGGAAGCAAGACTCACGGACTTACTTTTTGTGAAAGATTGAAGTTAATTGGTAACTGGTTTTGGGCCGCGTATCAACCCATTTCATGACACATGTTAGGGCAAAAATTGCACCCTTGCTTCAGATTGGCCAGATGTAGGAGAATTCAGACGCTTCGAGGTCATAGGCTCCTGGTCCAATCGATAAACAAAGTGGCACATCAGCAAATATGATAACCCCTGTCTTCGTATGAGAGGTTTGCAAACAGTCTGTTTCGAGCCAAAACAAACAGCTCGTTTTTCAGCTTCTTTCGCGTTCGGACTGGTTCGAGGTGAATATAGCGGCTTTTGCGGTAGTTAATGTCCTTTTGAGTCAGGCGTCTGAATATCATTTATGCTACTTCTAATTACCAATTAGTACTGCGTAATAAAACGAAGTCTACTAATTCTGCTACCACTTCGGCTAACCGCAGTAAAGAAGGAACACTTGTAGTTTAGTGTGGCGGCGTTGCTCGGTTGATCATGCTTTTGATAAAAAGAATCCCACTTTGTGGTATTGAGGTGATATTAGTCCGTCCATTGCGTTTTTTTAGGGATCCTTGTTCCATAGACCGCCTCTGGTGCAACGATTAGATGACCCTTTTAGTTCGTTTCTATGCGAAATAAAATTTATCCCACCGGCAAAAACTTCATAATTGTTATACGGGTTTTTCCAAAGAATTGCCAACTTTGCGACTGTCCAGGCAAGGATCCTTCAGAATTTTAGACAAGCACTGAAGCGATAATTGACCATATTAAAATATTGTCGTCTAACTTCATGATGCACTGAGTTGCTTTTCTAAATCGTGAACAGATTTAAAGAAAATTGCCGTGTAGGTTTTTCCGCCGTCAAGTTTTCATGCGTTAATTCTGCGTTCTTACATATTTTATTTACAATGTGGCGATTGCAGAGTTTCCTCTCCTCTCGTTTGTCAAACATGGCGTTAATTCAAAGAGAGACGATGTTGCAACGATTTCAAACGGGTCTTAAAGATCAGCACAACAACGTCACTCGAGTCTGTACTTGAAAAGGACCTTATCCTCAATTTATTAATATTTGATTCCTAAGTCTCTTAGAATCTCAAATCGAAAAGGTCTCCAAGGCATAATGGCTGTCTAAGAACGCTTTTCACTTTCACATCCGAATTTCTAACTAGACAAGATTGATATCTGCATAATGTGTACAATAACCCGTTATCACTCGAACCTGGTATTTTACAGACACATGTTCAGTAAATACTGTAAATGGGAGCAAGGTGTGAAAACTTACCAGTCTAGCTCTTATGAGTACCTCTTTGTTGATCTAAAAAAGGAATTTGTGTTGCTGATCAGATGAAATTATACCTAGATGATTCAAAAGGAAAATTAAGAGTAATGAGATGCAAGACCTAAAGATGACGTGTACTTAAATATTTGGCATATTCATCTTGACAGGTATCTATGCAGCAGTGGTTTGTAAGTTGTCACGGTGGGAGGGCCACACGGGAAACTATTTGGCTTGAGATAATAACGTACAAGACAAACGCAGCGAGTTCCCGACCTAACTCAGTCAATAAGTATTTTATCATATGACCGTCGCTTTTCCATTTTCTTCCTTTTTTCTTTCAGCTCGCATCTCGCCTGGTTGCAAGGCTTTTCATGAGGCCCTCATACCAGTCATACGGAGTTTTATGTCGAAAGTCTGTGGACGGTGCCCGCTATTGCCACTGTGCACGCGAGTGCATCACGTCATGATCGGCGAGCTCGCGCGTGTGTGTGGAAAGACTCGTCTCCCGCAATGATCACGCGAATTTCTTGTCACCTAGAAGTTGTGTCTAAGAAGCAAAACTAAAATGACCAAGAAATGTTTCGAGACAAGAGCTTGATTTCCTGTTTTAAATATAATAATTACCGGGCTGTAAAACGTACAATTAATTTTTCATTCAGTACTAAAAAATCTAATTTAAATGGAACTGACAAGGTAATTTTATTTTCCTTTACTTTCTTTAAAATGCAACAGCATTTTTTTTTCAGATTTCAAAACTAATTATCTCAGAACATTGCGTGGCTACCTCCAATTTTCTTTTTGGATTTTGATAGCCCCTGATACAATCTATTTTACTTGTATAGTCATCTGCCGGGCAAAACTAAATCCCAATTAATCACAGGCACCGTCCTTAAATCAAACTTAACGCATATTTGCGTTCACTTGGGCTTTCTGTTGGAGAGAAACTTTATTTTTTTCTTTGTGCCTGCATTTGCCGAAGTTTTTAATGCAATTATTGGTTTATCCTGTAACTGTTTTCGGTCTTGGTATGCCAGAGATGCAAGTTTCTCACATATGTATGAAGACAACTGAAAACAGCATTTGTTATATAGTGTGAAAACCGTTCTCTGGAGTGGGGTGGAGGCAGGTAGAGCCATATATCAGTGGGTATTATTTCAAAACTTATGACCAGACACGATTTCCATTCTTTCTTTTTTTTTGAGTTTTAACTTAATGAAATATTGTTGTACGAATAAAGGGGTTGTAGCGGGCTGAGTCATTTGGCAAATAAGCTGTCTTCTTATGTTTTCCTTTTTATGGTTGACAAAAGATTCTAGGCTGAGATAGCTTTTAATTACAAACAGCCCTAAGTGTTAGAGAGATGGCACTTGACCCACGCAAAAAAACCAATTGTTTATTTTTATTTTCACCAAAAGGAAACAAAAAGTAACTACCAAAGCTAGTTCTCAGACATGAGCGACTTAGAGGCTCTTTTAAAGAGGTACAGTACTAATATCCTTCTATAGCAGTTTCTTGGTGAACAGTACTAGAGTAGCTTTCACTGTATTCCAGTTGATAATTATTATCAAACACATTTAATGCTGTAGGTAATTCTGACTACATTAAAACGCCTATCCGGCTAATCGTGACAAACTTGAATTACACCGCTTTCCAATATTTATTATTTGTATAAGATCATTTGCAGAGCTGATCCCCTGGGTGTTATTGTAAATCAAAGAGCACAAACTCATTGCAACACATTTTTGTCCTGCATTCTGTCCAAAAACTAACTCGTTACCTTGACTATATGGAGCTGCTATTGTTTTGTTAGGGTCAACATATTAACTGCTATATATTGGAGGACCAGGATTTTTCTGTGTATGTCTCCACTAAATTTATGGTTGGAATAATTTGATTCATGAGCCTCACTTTTGCAAGAACACATCAGTTTATTACAAGAAAACAATGATCGAGTGGCACTATATTTTATCTTTTTTATACTTTGATGAATTCTTTCACGACAGTTAAACTTAAACCTCGTTTTATTTAATAGTTTTTTCAGCATTTACATAACAGTACAGTGCAGATGACATAAGTATACATGAAAGAATACATGGTCTGTGGTCTGGCTGGCTTACACAAGATATTAAAAGGGCCATCCAATTAAGACGAAATAATTAACGCATTTGTAGTGATCATCAGTAATAAAACCTGAGGTGTTCGCTTAAGATTTGAACCGGCGTCTAGCTGTAAATTCATGATGCACTTCACACAGATGTGCTTGGGTGTGAATATCTGTAACAAAGTAAAAGTTATTTATGCTTGAGAGATTGTTCCGGCTAAGTTTTTCGGACTTTTTTAGATAAATGATGTAGCTATTCAAACTATTTTTATCGATCCAGTTTTAGTTCTTAAAATGGCAGCATCATTAGGCACAGAAGATTGCACTTAACAGCAGTGATTACGATTTCAATAGGGGAGACAATTTATAAATAATTCATCAAGGCTTTATTTACCACCAGCTCGTTAGGCATGATTAAAAGGATTTCACCTTAAATTTTTTATCAATGTACACATTTTTGTGAGGAGTGAACAGGGTAATATTGAAAAAGCCACGAGAAAATTGTTTTTTTTATTTTTTTTTTCACAGTATACAGCATAGAAGAAGTTGCCAATCGATGAAGACTCAACGAAAATATTATACAAGAATCTTCATGTTCGTAGTTTACAGTAGCTGGATTTGCCAAGGTGAAGCCACGGCTGTAAACGGTAAGAACCTAACACAACGATGGATCTCCTCCAAAATGCTCCAAAATTGACCGACCTCGATTAGCTACGGGTCAACTTATTCTTAAGATGTATTTTTGCATGGACTGTTTCATCAAATATTATCCAACAAATTCGTTTCAGTGTATTTTTTAACAAGTCTCTGTCCAACATGGAATTTTATCCTCTTCACCACTGCGTACTTTGTTGTTAAACTCTTCCCAAAACGCACATATTGTGCAAAAATAAATTCCCTTTTAAGTGTCAAAAGAAACACGTTTGGAAACATTACATGTTTTTCTCCTGGAGAAGTAACAACGAACAACAATTAGGTGCAAATTACAAAGCGCTTACAAACAAATTTCAGGTAAGGTTCCATCAAGGGATAATCTGCCCATTTTCGAATGGATAGTTCTATTCTATCCGGCGGCCAAATTAATGCCAAATTTTTCTCTTGTCCGATTTTGTCTTTCTTAACAAAGAATTGGTCGGTAA
Source organism: Pocillopora verrucosa (assembly GCF_036669915.1). Classification (NCBI taxonomy): domain Eukaryota; kingdom Metazoa; phylum Cnidaria; class Anthozoa; order Scleractinia; family Pocilloporidae; genus Pocillopora; species Pocillopora verrucosa. Next base: position 541,362 of record NC_089320.1, on the reverse strand, counting down.
ATATATTTTCGACCGCCAAATGTCACGGAAAAAGAACTGCTATTTCTTAATTTGACAAAATCATCAAATAGTTGTGTACTACATTACAGACTGAGCATGGCCAAGAAGAAAGACTACCGCAAAAATTTTACTGTTATTGTACGTATCACTGGCTTTATCTTAAACTGAAATATTTCCTTATCTTTAATCAAGATCCTTGCAGAGAGCTAGTATTTAACCTACTCACTAATGAAAAAGCTGTCATGAATCACGTGATCAAGGCTTTATTTGCGACTGAATTTGAAAAGTTTTTTGATCAGCAAACGTTTATTCAAACAAGAAAAGATAATGATGACAAATTCATATGATTATTTAGGAATGTTACAACGAGATGTCAACCTTTCGTTTCGTTTCTTTTTCTATCTACATCTTGGATAACTTTGCCTGATCTTTCAGCTCAAGGTTGCAGAGCGCTCCAGTTCGTTTCACCCAGGGAAGGGAAAGCTCTCGTAAATCACGCGATCAAGAACGTTTCGGTCGGAAGCTCAGACGTCTGTGAAATCGAATGTTACCTTGACAACCGCTGTTTGTCTTACAACTATGGTGACCAGGGGAATGTGCGCCACAAATGTGAGCTGAGCGATTCAGACCATAAACAACATCCTAATGATCTCCAAGAACGGCTGGGATATATCTACCGGGGAACCGAGGTACATATTATAAAAGTTAATCTGAGAGAGACCGACTATAAAGTGTGTCTCACTTTCCGTGGAACCCTTCCATGCTTAAGTCTTTAACTCCAAGAGATAGTTAACATGTAGTATCTCCCTACAATATCAATACACTATCCAGCAAACTGGTAATGAGATTACTCAAACGTATCAAGTAGAAGTTGTTATCTTGACCTAACAGCAATTTCTCGGAACTAGTTTAAAGGGGAAATATCTATAAATAGCAGCTAGAGGGAAGAATTTACAACCCTGGGAGTTAACCAACTATTTTTTGCATATTATTGGGGACCTTACGTAGTAAGAACAGCTACGCTGCGGAACACGTCGCTTGAAAAAATGAATTTATTTAGAATTTGGCAAATGGCCGAAGGTGTCTACCATCTCTTACAGCGCTACACTTCTGCTTCAGCACAAGGTCTATGAGCAGCGTTGAGTTCAAAATAGAAACTTGAATTATTGTCTGTTGGGGTTTCTCCTCTCAGATCACGCAAATTTTGGTGATTTCACGTTGCTGTTTTGTAGAGGACGGCGAAGAAATGTACAAATTTTTAAAACACACGTGCTGATCTTTTGGATAGTCAAAAGAAAAAGAGACTTTGATTACCTAAATACAGTCAGCCTATAGTACATGCATGTACTAAGTCCGGTTGAAAAGAATGCCATTTATTTCTTCTCCCACAGAATGAATGTTCCAGTAACCCGTGCTCTTTAAATGGTAAATGTGTCATCGATGCAGCTGACAATAAATACCGCTGTCACTGTCATCCAGGTTACTATGGAGACCACTGCGAGCAAGGTAAGGATTGTTCTGCAATGTCGTGTATTGAAACAGCATTTGAGGCATATTTTACACAATAACCTGTTTAAAGTTTTTAAATTTTGTTTTGCTTTGTTTCGATTTCTTCATGTAACTTTCTGCTTTTCCATCATTTTGAAATTTGATTCAAAATAACGTATTCAAAATCGGACTCGAACAGACTCCTTTAATGTAAACATTAAACAAGGACAGCCGAGCTATACATCGTGACCGCTTTAAAACTTTTTAGTCGATGGGTGGCTCAAACAAATCTGAAACTGAAAGAAAGACATTTTATTCCTATGATAAAAGAATAAATATAAGTGAGGTGCTTTTGCCCAGATTTCTGTTCTTAATTATGCAATTGGTAAGAGTTCTTTATAAAGTGTGATTGTCCGAGTCAAATATTAGCTAGAGGAACTGTATTTTTCTCCTCAGTTGTTTTAGTTGAATGGAAGAAAATCAGCGATGCACCAGTTTGCTTCGGAGCGCGTGATAACAAATATGGAGTATTCACCATTAAAGAGAACGGGCTCATTGACACCTTCAAACTCGTTCACGCAAGCGGCTCCGGCGTAAGATGCAACTATTATACACTGGCATCCTATTGGGGATGTGAGAATAGACAAGATGGTCGTGACATCTTACTGACTGTCATAACTTTCTCGAATAACACAGCTCTTCCGATTGCGAGTTACTCCAAGGAAGTTGGCATTGCCGGAGGGCTTTGTTCGTACTACACGTATAAGATCAATGGAACTACGTCTGATTCAAAGGAATTGATCTTTGAAGGCCTTCATTCGCCGCTTTGGGTGACAATCGGCCAAGAGTTTAGAATATGGCATGGACAAGATCTGACAGGTTGTAGCGAGATCAATAACAGTGGTCAAACTTGTGCTGACGTCTATGCTTGGTACACGCACTAAACCACTCTCAATGGCAGTTGTACGCACGGAAGGACGGACGTACGAATATGAACGAACGACGAATGAGCGGACGAAAGAAAGCGATGAAGCAAAACATTTTTTATTACCTTTGCAAGAGTTGGTGTAAATCAAAAATAAATAGCGAAAGAAAAGCCCAGGTGCATTTGTTGTTTAACATAGCATTGTACAAGACACCGTCACGCAATCACCCTACCGATCAAGAGGACAGAGAAGATTTTCCTCGGGATTTTTGGGGCCACTTGGTTATTGAATTTAGTTAGAACAGCGTCGGTACACCATCGTAAAACACTCAGGGTCCAAGAATACCGATTAGAGATGCGAGTAGAGAGGGGGGGGATTACACAATTACAGTGATACACTAACAAATTACAAACCTAAAGCAATGACAGTCCAGTGCATCTCGTCGCTCGGGGTGCAGGGAAGTCGTAAGCTTTGAAAAATTGCAAGATAACTTTACTTGCCAGAGAAATATACTTACGTAGGATGATCGAGCAATATGAAATGATCATTGCACTGATTACCATGCCCTCTGTATTTTGGTTGTTCTCCCTCTACCCAGATGTTTCTTTTATCATTCCTGGCCCTGTTGAACTCCCTGCCAAATCCCTATAATTTCCATTTTTTATTAGTGTATCTCCTATACCTCCGCCGCTCCGACTCATGCTATGTTTGAAGCTAGCTCTAGTCAATACCGTGATTGGTACAGTTGCTTAGCTTTCCCACGGAGTAGTATTTTCTAACCTTGCCTGCCCTCAGACACCCGCCCGGAGAAAAAATCGTTTGAAATGCTTCATGCAATTGTCTTGTGCCAAATAATGTGCTAAGCTGTGAATCCACCAGTGATAAGTTGAAAGTCATTTGAATACTTCACAGCTTTTTTCAAATCATGCTATTGGCTATAGATGAACTTTCAAAACGTTATTCATGCGTCTGAAATCGCATCTTTCCAACACGCTGAAACAACTTAAACCATTTGAAATCCTTCATAGTAATGCAACGACTGTTTTTCATTTTTCATTGGAAATTTTCATTAACAGAGTCATGTCATAAATATTTCAATAAATTCCTGCTTGGCAAAGGTTGTTTTTTAGTTAGACATAAATTATTCAAGAGGGTTATACCTTAATCTTCTCTTTTTTTCATTTTTCTGAAGCCAGGAGAGAAGAATTATTTGCCAACAATAAGCAGAGAAGAAGATATAACATCCATGAAGATGGGACAAAGATATTTTACAGGAATCGTATCGTTGGCAGTCTGCAGTATCTGGATGTTTGGAGAAGCTTTGAATGGTAAGAAGTTAACAAAATGAGGAATCCTCTCAGAAAAAATCGAAAAATTCAGTCTTTACACAATCAACTGTGCATAGCTCTTTTGACCTAAGTTTGAATTTCTTGCTCCTTAACAATTTTTGTAATTTTCTTTTCTTTTTCAAAGGCAAGTACATTTTCTTTTGAATGTAAAATAAAAAGACAGAAGTATCGATGGAAGTTCAAACAAATTCGGAAGCAAATGCATTCAAGCATGAAATTATATTCTTGTCTAGACAAAGTCCTGTGAATAACAACTGCAGGACAAATTATTAATTGCTTCAGACCTTGGAATAGAAGGAAGAGTTCTTTGATATAGGCAGTATAATTTACACTATCGTCTGATGTGCAAAAGCAGTGATCAAATGCATAGTTAGTTCATCAGGAGTCTGAAAAACCTTTAAACTTTGGAATACAGTGTGCTAATTTGATAGTAATTAAGCATCCTGCTGGGAACTAAACGTTTAAAAATGAAAATGTTACTTAACTTGCAAAAAAAATCTGGTTGAATTTAACAAATTCAAACATTACTAAGATGTTTCAAGGGGTCAGGAAATTATCTCAAGAGGATAACTGCAGTCAGCAAGCAGAAACGCGCTCCTATGTAAACTTGTAAAGGAGCCGAGATTAATGGATCTCAGCCAACTTCTTTTCTGTCTCTTAGCGAGGCCGAACTTTATAAGAGTTGCAAGAAAGAAACGAGGCCAACATAGAGTAAACTCAGTTTTTCGAAAAAGCTTGCTTAATTAGAATTTACTCTATGGCTAAAATATTGCGCCAACAATTTCTCTTTGTTGTCAAGAAAAGTTAATGAATCCTAGAAAATCAATCTTAAATTTAAGCGATCTTCAAAAAATTCAGGCCTATGAGGGAGATGAACCCACGACCTTTGCCGATACCGGTACAATGCTCTACCAACTTTGTTTCACTATGACCTGAGTAGTGTTCATTTCTGTGGAGATCATTCATACTCATTTAATAACCTGCAGCTCACGCATAAGATTTTCATAAAATCACATTCATTAAAAACAAATTTTGTAAATTTGATCAGCTCCTGCTTTAATCATAGTAGTTGCGAGCGAGCATTTTCTTCCACGATTTTTAGGATTTTTTAACGCGAATAGCTTCGGAGAGAAGAAGAAATGTCTTCAATCTACCGAGGGTATTTGTGTGAACAACTTCGAGGTTGAAATCAGTGCAAACTCACCTCCACGATTAAGGCTCCCGCTCGAGATTTGTAAGAAAGGTCGAAATTGCTCTCTGAATTTGAAAAGTTAATTGATCAGGAGACGTTTCCTCGAAAAGGAAAAAAAATTAGATGATGCTGACAAATTCGTATGATTATTAATTAATGTTACACCGAAAATTTCAACTGCTCCGTTTCACAATAAAAGATGATCAACCAAATAATCATTCATTATTTTCAGCTACATCTTAGATAACTGTGCCTGATGTTTCAGTTCAAGGTTGTAGAGTGCTTCAGTTCGCTTCACCCAAGGTAGGAAAAGCTCTCGTAAATCACGTGATCAAGAACATTTCAGTGGGAAGCCCAGATGTCTGTGAAATCGAATGTTACCTTGACAACCGGTGCTTGTCTTACAACTATGGTGACCAGGGGAATGTGCGCCACAAATGTGAGCTGAGCGATTCAGACCATAAACAACACCCTCGTGACCTACAGCAACGACTGGGGTTTAGCTACGGAGGAACTGAGGTATTTAACTGCTAGCAAATGCTGATGAAATGAAATGACGTAATCTACAGTGCCCTTTGTACATGATGGTATTGCTCCCATGATGCAACGAGATATGAGTTACAACTATATACTCGATCTTAATGGTGTCTATATTACATTAAATCTCGTTGTGTTAGACTCATTGCCGTTTTTCTTTTTTCTAAATCTACATTATCAACCACAAATGGTACAGGAAATTCTTGTAAACACCAGCAAGAAAACAGTTTTTGATGTAACCCTCACAATCCAACGGTTCTGTCAACGAAAGCAAGCGGTGATTACACCGGCAAAATCGATTCATTTATTCTCAATTATAAAGAAAAAACCAAGCATAACGGGAAAGATAAAACAAAGACTACACCTCTCGGAGTAAGATTATTTTTATTTGTTACGTAACAAGGCGCGATTTGATCATCAGATCAAACTAATACATCGTACACGCTGATGCTGAATCAAGTTAAAGGAGAGTTTTGCTTATTTATGCTTCATTTTTCGTATGTAACAGAACGATTGCTCCCGTAACCCGTGCCCTGAAAATAAAAAATGTATCATCGATGCATCTGATAATGAGCACCGCTGCCAATGTTTCCAAGGTTTCTCTGGAGAACATTGTGAGCCAGGTAAGAATGTTAAATATAGCTGAGTTGTTCATAAAAATTTGGGGAGGGGGGGGGGAGGGAGGGGGGGAAGGTAAGGGGTTCTCGCATAGCGAGCTTGTTACTTAATCTTGTACTTAGACCTCTCACGGCCAAGCGGTCGTAATTTCAGTAGCAGTTACACGGTAGAATCTGGGTACGAGATTACTCATTACCTCATAGATGCTTCTAGGACTCAATTTGTCTTCTTTTCCTTAGTCAGGACAGGTGGATGGAGGAAAATCAATGATGACCCAGTGTGCTTTAGCGCGCTTGATGACAGATATGGAGCATTCACCATTAAAGAGGACGGGTTTATCGACACCTTCAAACTCGTCCATAGACGCGGCCGCGGCATAAAATGCAACCGAAATTTCCCGGCTGCCTATTGGGGTTGTTTAAACAGAAATAATGAGCCTGATATCTTAACTACTGTCATAACTTTCTCGAATAACACTGCTCTTCCGATTGCGAATTACTCCGAGACAATTAGCAACACTGGAGCTTTGTGTCGATACTACGCATACAAGATCAGCGGAGTTGAAGTGAACTCCAAGGAATTGATCTTTGAGGGCCTTGAGTCACCGCTTTGGGTGAAAATTGGTGAGGAGTTCAGGATTTGGCTTGGACACGATCTTGTGGATTGCGATGAAGAAAACAACAGCGGTCACACATGTGCTGATGCATACGCTTGGTATTTCTAGTAATCCGTCCAAAACGTAGACAACATGACAGATCAACAGACCAAGGAACGGGCGGACTACACAGAACAACGCGATTAAGAAAATTATGACGAAACAAATCGATGGGTCGGTCGACCTTTCGAAACAGTAGGCGGACGAACTCATTAACGAAGAAAACTTTAAGTCTGTTCTCCTATACCTGAACAAACAGAGCCTAGTTTCTTTTCATTCACACAGTAATTTATGCTCAGTTATTAAGTAAAAAGAAATAAGTTGTTGTGGTTAGTGATTTAAAAGACGGGGTAGTAAGGATACTCGAACTTTCTAATGTCATCCCATAGTAACGTCTAGAACATTCTGTTAGGTTATTTAATTATGGTTACCAAAATAGTTGTGCTGTAGGCTTCCCAAATGTTATGGAAGACATTGTAAATGTTTGTAGGGAATCAGTCACCTAGGAGTAATAGTTGCTGTTCTCGGAAGAGACTGGAAAGCTCTACCGACAGAGAGCTATTGTAGTATACTTGATGGATTGTGCATTTCGAGGAGATTTGGAGGACACAGTAAGTTTGCGACAATAGTAAACGAAGTTGAAGTTTGTAGTGGGCTTCACCCATGTCCCATGTTCATTGCACACAATGGAAACTGTCAAGTTACAAAGTTGTATTTAATAAATTGACACATTGTAAACCAAACACAAAGCAGCAATACCACATTAAACGTGTTAAAACTTAATATATCTAGAGTTAGCGGCAGTAGAAAATTACTGTACAATTTAATCTTTGCAAGCAAACTGTCGGGATGATATGAATCAAGTATAAATAAAAGTAAGACACACCTGCACGACATTTTTTATCCCACATGATTGGCACCATACGTCATTAAATAGTCACTATACACATCAGTCAAATGGAGAAGCGATACTTTGGGAAGTTTACACGGGGCGATTGACCAAAAAGATTGTCTGTTATAGTCCTGACTCTACACCTTACATCCCTGGAGTCAGTGAAAAAGGCTTTGAAATGCTAAGCAGGGAAGGGTAGCGGAGTATCCCTGAAGATGCCCTTTGGCAAAATTACAGTGATATACCAACAGATGTCCTCGCTCGACTTCGAAAGACGAAAACATCGCGATAGCAGGACTTCACAACATTCGAAGATCGGACAGTTTTATACATTAAAATATGGCGCGAATATTAACATGCCTAGAAGAGAATCACTATGGATTTAAAAGTGAGACGTGATGTTACTTCCAATATTTCAGAGAGAAGGTTCACATGGTAAAATAAGGCGCCAAAATTCAAGATTATTATGGTTTACTTATTTCCTAACGATGACGTCCACTGCCAGCCGTGTATTATCTGAGCTTGACGACACCTCCTTTACCTCTCCCCTTTCCTACGCCTCTTCCAAGGGGTGTGGTCTTCCCTCCTCTACCTCGGGTACTCCTCAAACTTGCTTGGCTTGGAGCTTTGCTGACTGAATACGATAATACAGGAAAACGTGAGTTTTATCAAGCAAAATATGGAAACTTGAGCGTAACCTTAAAAAGCCACACCTTTTAAAGACTGATTTCATAATAAGAAAAATTCCAGTGGAGTTGAATAACTTAAGTAGCATCGACTGAACTATGAGATGTAAGCAATAAAGCAAACTGCAAGAATTTTGTTGGAGTGCAAAATAAATGATGAAAAAATAACATTTCAAAAACATGGCAAGCTAGTCACAATGAATCGTAGTGTACAGCTCCTTGGAAGAGCACCTTTTATTGATGGTGGATACCGTGGGTCGATAAAGTTAATTCATTCACGACTGGATCTGAACACCCAGTCTTACACTATAGCTCTGTTTCTTGTTCGCCTGTAAGTTTACCTGATTGCTGCTGTAGTCTCGCTTTGTTTGGAGCACATTCTTCTTTCAGATGTTTGCTCCAGGCCTAAAAAACAAGTAAGAAATAGGCAAAGGTTACCTTCATTGGCAAACACTCATAACATCACCGTTAAACGGCAAATAAACGAGATAGAGACTGTTTCGATGGACCTCACCTCGTCTCCTTTGCCGAGAGTTTTGTTACACAGAACACAGCGGGGACCTTGGGATGCTAAAGAAACCATTTGTGTCATTAGAAAAAGAATGTGATCACGTCAGCCATGAGCAGCAGAAACGGTAAGAAACGAAAGGAATATTTCTTGAAAGTGCAATGAAAACAAACGTCAAAATTCGTACAGATAAAAGAAAACCTATTAAAAATGACATTTGAATGAAGAAGGTGTGACGCGTTGGAGAACCTCAAGTGTCAGCCAACGGTGTGCCTGGTTGAAGAGGAAGATTTCGCCCCTTAAATATTTTTGTCGAAGACATTTTTGGTAAGGATTCCAAGCAAAGTTTAAAAAATGTTCCAAAAAGTTGTATCCTAATACCCCTTAACCCCTGAGGGTGACTAGCAGCTAATATCTCACTAAAGTATCACTGCTGAATGAAACATTACGCTCATGTGAGTTCCAGAAATGATACTTTAAAATCTCTTTGATTTTTGACTACATTATCCCTGTCTGTGCCACACAAATGTATAAAAAACAGTATGGACAATATAAACGCTGATATTAGGGTCTAGAGGGTTAGAGAGTAAACGCTAAGGAGTGAAGAACACTTTCTGGTTAAATTCTTTGTTACAAAAACAACGTTAAAACGACGACTATGATGCACTTTAGCTTGTAAGGAGCTCATTTCGTTGCGGAGCAACAAACAAAGAACTTACGGCTGCATTTTTTTTTGGCAAAGTGCTCTTCAAGATCCACTTTAAGAACGGCGTCCTTACATCGAGGACACTGAGCAAATTTGCCACTGGACTCACACTCAGTCAGAAGATGTTCACTCACACCAGAGATTTCAATCACCTGACGGGAGGGGGAGGCAAGGGAGAGAAGATGGTAAGCAACAGTTATTTTACTTATAGGACAACATTTGTGTTGACAAGTCAGAGAGGGGAGGGTAAGTTACCTGAGCACAATGGTCACATCTTTTTAACATGGGACAGCTCTTCCAGTAATGCATATCCAACATCTCTTCTGTGAAAGATTCGTTCTTCTCACCGCAGAAGATACACATTCTGTATGGTATCCAGAATAGACAGAGAGAAATAAGCAATGAGTGATGTCTTGATCTATAATCAGTTGATTTTATCGAGTGGTTCTCCTTGTCCAGAGATCACCAACTATTTACTTTCAAGGATTTGTTTTGGCCGCAGTTTTGGACAACGGGTATTCTGCAGCCTACAAAATTATAACAACAATAATAATAACAATAACAATAATAATAGTAATAACTAAAAACAATGATAATGATAACAATGAAATATTTCTATAGCACCATATCCATGGCGCTTTGCAAGACTTTGCGGGGGACTTCATCCTTATCCATCCTAATCCGAGAAGACTAGATTGTCTAACCACTTGCAGATGTGATAGCAAAGGCAGCACATTCTCCTCAGTTATTTTAAGACCCTGAGTGTTGGTCAAGTCTGGGGCTTGAGTCCTCGACCTTCCACACAGCATTCCGGCGCTCTACAACCTGAGCTTAACAAGGGGACAGATCTGATTGGCGTTTTAGAAAATCAAGGGCGATATGTGAAAAATTCATTTTAAAGAACTTCTTGCGATACAAAAAACCTTCAGGGCGGGTAAACGGCAAGCAGGAATTGCTAGCATTTAACACCCATGATTTAACACAAGGAAACTGCACTCTAAAGGTTTTGGTGATGGTTTTCATATTCGCTAACGAATAAAATAAAGTCTTTAAAATCATACGATGACATTCACTGAGAAAACATGTATCATAACAAGACATGGTAAAACAATCGACTTATCACAGCCGCATAACTGTGGTTACCAGAGGTATATCACTTAATTTAAGTACTAAATGTAATACTTAGCAAGCATAATACCTGTCTACGTCAATCTGTTCTTCTGCAAACAACAAAACAAAATATCGAAATTATTGGTACTGGTAAACCCGACAATTTCTCATCAAGCAGAGAGCAACGAGGTTATCCTGTTCAAATTATTAACAGTTTGTATAAAGGCACACTACCATACAGTCTCCACTGTAAGACTGTAGGCCCAAGATGCTTTATGGGATTTCTTTAGCATGTCACATGACCCCCTTGGACACAGAAGCACTAATAAGTCGTTTCAAGAGGTGGAATCTGGATGACCAGATTTTTGTGGCATGCTGTGATCAAAATAATCGCGTTTGTCATTCAGTCAGTCAGTCTGTCAGTAAAAAGCAAGTCAGTCAGTAGGTCCGTTTGCCAGTCAGCTGGCGAGCCGGGCAGCCAGCAAATCAGTCTGTCAGTCAGTCATTCAACCAGCCGGTGAACCAATCAGCTAGTCTGTTGGCAAGTCAGCTGGCTAGCCAAGAAGCCAGTTGGTCAGTCAGTCAGCCAGCCAGTTAATCAGTCAGCCAACCCCCAAACAAGCTGGTCAGTCAGTCTGCCATCTAGCCAGTTAATGTGTCAGTCTGTCAGCTAACCAACCAACAGGCCAGTCAGTCAGTCAGTCTTCAAACCCGCCAACAAGCCACTCAGTCAGTCAGCCGGTAAGTCAGTGAATCAATCTCTTTGTTCTTATCAACTTGTGACAAAAATAACAGTTCAATATGACAAAAGACTACAGCTTAAGAATCAGACATATCAATAGAATAAAATGCCTGTCTATTAGTAATGGCACACTTTTCTATAGTAAACAAATCACCGCACTGCACGTACTAACCTTTTGCTGGCTTAGAATTCCCAGCTTTGTTCGACTCCTAAACACAAGATTTTATTTATCAGACACCTTCATATTTCGTCTCTGAAGTTCTACACTACTTAGGAAGAACTACATTTTCTGCCAATAATAATTTTCAGATTCTATTTAAATGTCAAAGAATGGTGTTTAAAGTAAAATATTTAAATTTTGGACCACAAGCGTCTCTCTGTTTCAAACATTAAAGTCAGGAGAATAAAGAAAACGATCACCAAAAAAAGAAGGTCTTGATTGTTAAGCAAATTCTCCTTGTCAGCACCATAAATAATGTGTAGGGAACAGTAGGGAGAATAAGCACAACATCAAGATACCGTCATTTAGTAGTTGTAAGTACAGGTTATATACGAACCCCAGCCATATCTCTAAGCGCTTGAAGTTGAGCCTGTAATGCCGCAATCTGAAGAGGGAGAAAAACATTTCTCTTAACAGATGCTCTTAAAGCAAGAAAGTGCAATTCACTACCACCCTGATTTAATAATTATTTTTTCATGAATTCCTTTTCAAACTGTATTTACATTTATTTGTAAAAGGAGACATGAAGCTCCAGTTGCGGAGAGTCAGTTTCTGCTTCCTGAGATTATCCACTTAAAACCGGTAGAGTCTTTCTTGTGCTTTGCTAAACAAGTATGCTAAGCAAGCAGCATTTCTTTTTCCTTAGAGGTCTACCTCTTTGAGCTGTTCTCAAACAGTTACATCGTGCGACAAATGACCTAAGGTTTTTTTTTTCTTTAAAGATTAAGAACGCATTTGTGAAACACAAACATCAGCGAGAGATGAGACTGAACTACAAGGTAGAATTTAATCATTTCGTAGGCCACTTTCTGTACCTCGGCCTGCTTGGCTTTTTCCGAGTTTGCAGCCGCTGTCTTTGCTTTTGCCTATGAAGAAATGAAAAGGTGAAATGATTTCAAACTGGCATAAATATTTTTCCTTTAGTGCGTTTCTGATGCGAGCAGAAGCAAGTGTGGCTCGAGCACGAGGCCAACCCTCGCCATAACCTTCCATCTCTCAGAAACATAAAAAATTGCAACTGCAAAAATATTTTGATTAGTGACACTATAACAAAGCATTCACAACTCTTCCACAAATATCCATACCTTTCTCTCAGCTTCTGTTGGCTTTCCATCGATCCTATCAAACCCGTCAAACAGGTTTCTGTAAAGCGGGTTTTTCCTGGTGGCCGGCTCATCAGGTGGTAGATAATCTCGAACAGCGTCTTTCACCTTCAAAAAAATAAAACAAATAAACGTGAAAATCAATTAAAGGATGGGCCATTATGCACAAATACCAATAATAAAAATTTATGCAGGTAATTGCCCTTAATACGAAGAATCTACAATTGCACTATAAATAATCGACCGTATCAGAAAACTGCAGCCTGCGTGGTCAGGTTCCTAAAGAATGGGCCATAATTATGACTGTTAACGTTTCCAAACAACCAGGAACAAGAAAGGTGAAATTCCTATACCTTCTTGTACAGTTCCAGGACCAAGCGTGAGGCTGGATCTCTTACGTCACCACTGGTATGTTCTAGTGCCGGTAACACAACCTGGTGACAAATCAGTAAATTATCCTCTCTAAAAAACAGACATTTACTTTTTAATCTACTTGTTAATCATAACATCTAGTTTTACAATAAAGAAGCAAAAAATAGTTAATGGTGACGTTATTTATGCGCCTGTCCTGCCATAGGTTCAATTAGTGAGAACCAACCAGCTTATCATATAAAGTTAAATCTTACCCTCATTATATTTCCGGTGGAAAGGCTCCTAGAGGGAACAGACACAATTTCCTCAGAATCAATTGACTGAAGGAACAGTATGTAAGAATTCTTGTCTTGAAGTTCAGTGGAATATGGCTTTAACAAGTCTCCTCCTTAACCATGGTCATAAATGTTTCCTTAAAAGCTTAGCTCACAGAGAATTCGAAATTCGGCTCAATTATGGAATGGACGAGTTTCTAGGAAATTAATTGTTCATGTAGCATAGAGGGTCCTTTTGAAACTGTGCGTGTCATGTTTCAAAAAGAAAAATGTTTGGAGGAAGATTTCTTGGATAAACTGAAGTGAAACTAACTCAAGGATGACAGTTGGTAGCAATCCAAAACTTACCCAGGTTTATCAGAGTCTAATTCCAGTACTCCAAGAAGCTTTTCGATAATCTCAATCCTGCTTTTGTACATCCTGGGCTAGAATGGAACGATTTACAGAAAAACATCAAACTTTCCAACAAAAGTTAGAATTCAAACGTCATCCTTGCAAGCGTGAGTTTATTTTTATTTGTTAGTTTTCCATCAGTGTGATGGTATTCTTTCATTTCGTTTTAGGAAAGTTTGTTAAATGCCGCAAAAAAATTTATGTAAGAATAGGCAAATAGATGAATTTCTCTATTCTTATATCAAAGTAGCTGTACAGTAATTCTGTGGCTGGGATTCTTATTGCACCCCAAACACCGTGAGATAAACGTGTTTTCCTCAACTAACAGCACATAATGTGGTCCCAAAAAACCAACGGACTAGCAAACCAACAAAAATAAAAAAAATAAATAAAAATAACAACAAATACAAATAAAAACAAAAAATAACAGAATTAAAATCAACATGTTACTTGATAGCCTGTATAGTTTGCTTAGTTCACTTATAAAAGTGTAAACTTCACTTACTGAAACTTGCTGTTTGGCTTTAAATGGCCGTGTTGCATGGTCCGGTATAACACCCAGAAGCTAGAAGAAAAAAAAAAGTAAAATTTTGTAACTGAGTGTTTCTACTTGAGCAAATTTTCTGATTTTTCAGAGAAGAGGAAGATTTCTGTAAGAATGCACGATTGCATCCAAGATTTCACTTTCTATAAAGCAATTATCACTAAAGAAGATGAAACAACAATTTAAAGCACTAAACAGTATTTATAATAAGCGAGATACTGCGGGCGCCCTGATTGGTCAAAAGCCTGTCGTTTATTGCACCATAGGAAATCCAAGAGTATTCTAAGGAGCAATAGACCCTGTTTCTATCAGTTTACCCTCGAAAGGTTTGTAAATAATTCGCCTCCGGCTCGTACTTATCTATATATATAAAAAAAACTTTTCTCGTGTCTGCCAACATCCTGCGTAGTTTAACACCACGCCTAAACCCAAAGAAAGTGCTATCTATTGCTCCACTATTTCTCATCAAACATACTCAGGCATTTTATACGTAAACAGCAGATCTTAAACCTTAATATCTTTGTGTACAGCTAACTCCATTATCATAGCAGTGGCAACATCGCGACTTCTCGCAGCCTAGAGAAAAAAATCAATACTAAAAACAGGAATTTTTATTCAGGCCAAAAAAAGAGCAGATAAGAAAAAACCAGAAGTACATCAGAAGGATGTGACAGTGCAAATAGAATCACTTTTAAACTGCATTCAAGAAACCATAAAATGGAGTGTGGGCGAAATCCGCGACACATTTCGTAATTCGCCCTGAATCTTCGAAATGAAGAAGACCTGTACATCACTTGTGGGGCAATCTTTGCGACCCGAGAGCCCCCCCCCCCTCCCTCTCTCTGCCCTAGACGAGACGGCTCAAATTTTGTCCAATATGTAACCCGCCTAACTGTCACTAGAGAGACTGGTGAGGAGACAGCTGTTACAAATCACAACTCCATATAAACGCTTCGCACAATTGTCTCAAGGTGGGAAGGAGAGTTGTCAGGTAAAGTTGTTTCGGTCAATTCACAAATAGATATTATTTCATATCTAAAACATATGTGACGTGCAACTAACCATTTCACCAGATTTTGTCAGCAGTGGAGGAGTTGTCTGTAAAAGGAATACAAAAAAAGTTTATAGTTCCAAGATCAGCGCGAACTATGTTCAAACCAAAATTAGATTTCCATGCATTCATGCAAACATTCATCAGCCAAGGAGAGGTTTTTTTCTGCAAAGCATAAGTGAGGCTCCGTAATATTTATCAGGCTCCGCATATCTGAAACACATTTTTCCAATTTGCTGGGATGAAGGAATTACGCTCAATCTTCACGGAAAACAGGTGGTCATCAGAAAATGTCTCTATATTTCACGCACCTTTTCTGCAACATGCGATATTTCTGACTTTGCCAGCCTGGGGTAAATAAGGAAAAACTCAGTGATTTATTTTCTATTAGTTAACGGTGTGCTTCAAAGTTTCAAATCTTGATGAGATCCAACACGTATTGAAAAGAAGGACGAATTGGTAAAGTAAATTAGATCAGTTTTCAATTGGCTGTTGTAAATAAAAAAAAAGAAAAACAAAGCAATCCAAAGAGCCAATTATAAGAAAGTTCTGTGTAATCATTAGACGATAAAGACTCAAAGTAAAAACAGACCATCTTCCAAAACCGCGGGAAAACGCGGGCGACCAAGTCTAGATTGGTTTTCGTTTGGCATCTTATTGGTTAAGAACATGGAAAGAGTTTTTTAAACCAATCAGAGAGAGAATTTAAGCAAAACCAAAGCAATCCCAATTTACTTTCCAAACTCAATTGAAAATTACTCAAAGGACAATCAAGTAAAATTCTTACTTGTATTGAGGAATGTAAGTCTTTACCAAAGAGCGCAACACCTCTAGGGAGACACTGAAGACCTGGAAAAACATGAAATGTAATTGTTTTCGCAAGATTTTTGTACCATTCTTGAGAAAAAAAAGTCAAAAATTCACGGTCTTACGGAAAACACTTGATCCTTGATTCCTTTTTGTACCAGGAACACTGTTGCCTTGACAACTGCTTTGGGATCCTTGTCTGATATGAGCTGAGGTGTGTCAGAGGACATTTCCTTTTCGACGTTCTCCATTGCTTCCTGACGATATTTCCATTGTTTTGAATAAGCATGTTGAACCTAAATCGAAAACAGCGAAAAACGCTCCGTGAATAACTGTACCTCTTAGGGTTTTAAACGTTTTTCCAAACTAATCACAACGGCCAATCAAAAGAAAGGAAAATACTATAAAGAGCCAATGAGAACTCAAAGTAAAAACAAACAAACTGAATAAAGCGCGGGAAAACGCGGGCGACCAAGACGTGATTGGTTTTAACTTAAGAGTGGCGTAAGTTTTCTGGACCAATCACAGAGCAAAGTAGAGTAAAACTAACGCAATCTTGGTATACTTTCGACACTCAATGGAAAATTTCTCGGAGCAACTGCAGAATACCCGGCCACTCATTTACATGTCATTGAATAAGAATAGCGTATATTGTGTTATGCCTCGGTCTTCAAAGCCTCCCGACACATGTAAGTGAGGCGGACCAAAGTGGCCGGGTATTCTGCAGTTTAGCCAATTTCTCTTACTTAAATACACGCGAAACAAAGTGTTTATTCATCAAGCACTTACCAAGTCCTCACCAAAAATTTCAACGACAAATCCTGCAGTTCTGAGATCATTCTCCTTCAAAGGTTCTGGTCCATCTGTGAGAGAAACACGCATCAAAAACACAGATTTAATCTTAAAAATCATTTTCCAGTAGATACGATCTTTGGTGTCACCAGTTATAAGTGAAGAAAAAAAAAAGATACATCAAATATGTTAGGTAGGCCATGTTGAAAAGATCGAACAAGATCGAATCAGCGAATGACACAACGTGTAAATTCTTTGAGAGCTATGAGAAAGACTTATCAACTTCTAGGGCTCATCATGAGATATATTCAACAAATAGATTCCAAGTTGCACATTTTGACGTCCTCTGTGATCTGTTACTGAACAGACGCACGGCAACTTGGAATCTATTTCTTTTATATAATAAAGAATTAAAAAAAGATTTAATGATGACGTCATCTATACGTCTGTCATCTGCATAAGAACGAGGCTAGTTACCAGTGTTTTCAGGAGGCTCCTTGACACCATCCACTTCTTGGTCAGCCTCAAGGGGTCTAAATTCAAGAAAGAAAAAAACTCGACACCAACTTCAAGTAGTGTTTGAAGGAAATGTCTTGAATATAACAGCAGAATAAAAGTAACTGCTTTTTTCGACGTGGAGAATGAGTTGCGGTAGCTCTCTCATTCTAGGCATTACCCATACGTACCAACTGTAAGCATTAACACAAAACATTCACATAAAAATCACAGGATTTACCTTTTGTTTAAAGCAGGAAGAGGTCGATCATCAGCATCGTCATCCTTAACAATGAAAAAAATAAAAGTTTTTTTTATTTTACTGAAGTTAAGTTTTTCCCCTTTTTTAGGGGGGGGGGGGAAGAGGGGAGGAGGGGAAGGTGTGTACACTCTTCTAATTGTTTCCACAGAATGGGGACTTAATGGCTTCAGGGCTTCATTTCAAGAACTTTTGGTAGCAATTCCAGACAGTAGGCCTCTTCTCACAAGAATTCTACCCAAGGGAAGAAGCAACTTACCTTATCTTGGGCAAAGTGGTTTGAAGTGATTGAACGATTGTAGGGCCGTTTACACCACACAAAGATTACAAAGCAAGGATCCGTAGCCTTTCAAAAAAACTAGGGGTTCACTCTCCTTTCTTGGCGGGACCGTACACGATTGTTTTTACCCTGTAAACGACCTTTGGATTTTTGGTCTTGTGTTCCGAAGAAAGATATTTCATAAATTTCACAGAGCCTTTATTCCTCCAGAATATAACGAGCTTTAATTTGCCTATTTTCTTTGACCTGCTTTTGACCTGACCTGACTATTGTCATACTTTCAGGGAAATGTAGAAAAAGCTGAGGAGTGTCTATGCGGCAGCTTTAACCTTTAACCGTAAATTACTGTTATGTTCCTTTACCTTCCTCGGGCTGATCAAAGGTGGTGTGTCTTCTCTTGGAGAAGGTTGTCGTTTTATTGGTGCCAGCAGTGGTGGGGTGTTCCTCCCTTCCTCATGGTGATGAGGGGGAGGGTGCTGTCGATTCTGATCTGTTGCTATTGGAGGCAGTGGTAGTGGAGCTGGTGGTTAAACGAGCATAACGACAAGTGTAAGGCAGTGAATGTTACAGAATCATCTTAGCTTTGAAAGCTGTTCAGTGGTAACAATGACTATCAATTAATCCTTGCTCTTGATTGTTAAACAAATTCTCCTTATCAGTACCATACTAGAGACAAATATGGAGAATATGCATACTGATGTTTGGGCGTAAAGGGCTTTGATCAAATAAATGTTACCTTATAACTGAATCAAAATATACTTACTTATATTGATTGGCCTATGTTCATGTATTTTTCTCTAAAACAAGATATGTAATAAAAAAAATTATCAGCCACATTAAATGAATATAAATTTTATCCAAATTCCTCAAAAATGTTTGAAGATATTTAATTAGACTCGGCTCACCCCATCCAATTCCAAAAGCTCCTGAATGTCCAGCTGTTTGTAAACATACAAACGAAATTCATCACTTTGTCTCTAAGGAAATAAGACATAATGGAAAAAAATTTAGCAAGCTACAAGATATGATAAAAACAAAAAAATTCATCTAAAAAAAATAGTTATACATACTTTCTTCTCCATTGCAAGATCAAAATCTTCCAACTCAACAGCTTTTTTCTTTTCTGCTTCATACTTTCCCAGCTTCTCACCAACCTGTCAAAAAATAATAAATGTTTTATCTAATCTTTCTATGGCTTATTTAGTCAATAGACATATGGCACTCTCCAATTACTGATTTAAGGAAGAAAAAAAATTATCGTGCTTTCCATCCTGTTTGTATCCAGACATGAATGAAGCCCCAAACCTTAGTGCAGCAATTTAGATGAATCACAATTTTCCTTAACCATTTTATTTCTAAGACATCAACATCTAATTTCTCCTAAAAGTATTACCCCTAAATTGAACATGAAGGTTGTGAGAAAAAAAAGGGAATGATTGCAAACTCAAGAAGCTCTAGATTGTTGGACAAATTCTTCTTGTGCATGCCAAAAGGATTGCATAAATATGGAGGAAATTTATATTCATTTGATGTTATGGTGTAAAGGATGAAAAATAATTCAATTAATAACTAAGTCAATTAAACCAAAAAAAGGTCAGAAAAATTCTAAAATGATTTTCTTTTTCAAAACACCATTTTTGCATTATTTCTGGTCACTACGAAATCGCCATAAAATTAACTTGTGAAAGTCATTCTGACCTTGTATAAGTCTGAGATGACAGCTGTCAGCTTCTTAGCATAGTCATATCTTTCCTCTGTTTTAAAGAGAGTAAATGGACAAAAAAAAATTCTCATTACTATTTTGCCACATACAGTCACCTGGATAGTAACAAATACAAATCAAAAAAGGATTCATTAATGACTTAAAGTCCAAGAAGTATAAATATTACTACTGTAACAGTACTACAAGATCATACAAGAATAAGTACATGTACATTTTTATGATAAAATAAACAAAAACCACAATACAATGATGAGGTACGTGTTTCACTTTTAAAATATAATGTAGATGTGAAGATGTAGTAGCAAGGAGATCTCAAAGACACTTAGACATTAAAAATGAATGGAGGTCACTAGAATCTAGACTTGTAAATGAATTTAATAAATGATCAAGAGGAACAAGAAGTTGCTGAACGAAAATCGCTAAGGAATGAAGAAATACACCAAACATGTATATTAAATGATCATTAGCCATTATGAATCACTATTACATACCCTTTACAGCTCCTCGCTTCCTTTCATCCAGTTTCCTGATAAGAGCTGCAGTTTCCGCATCCTGTTCAAAGTGTTATCACCACAAAGAAATTAGGCAGTTACATTGTAATAGAAGGAAAGGTAACACAGAGAGAAGCTTGCAAAATGAAGGATAAAGCAAAAGGGTGAAAGGGAAGAAGGAAAAAAGGACAACTGTGGGAAAATGCAGGGATGGAAAAAATTTTCCTGCATGGAAATAAGGTTTGGCGTTGAAGTTAACCCATCCTGGATGTGATTAACATATAACTTCTCCCCACAAAATCCCAACATTATCCACCAAAGAGGTGATGAAAATACTCAAACTTATCAATTATTAGTTGTTATCCAACACCAATTTCTCCTAACTATTTGCAAAGAAATGGCTGGTAGCTGAAGAGGAGAAATAACAATCAAATCTTGTGAGTTAGACAGTCAAGTATTGATGTATTCTACTTTACCAAAAATAATTTGTATCACACCTGATACATGTCAAAGGCCAAATCATCCATGCGCGAGATGTAATCAGGCCTAAAGTAAAAAAAAAAAGTCAAATGTAAAAGATACTGTCAAGTAAAGGTGAAAGCAGTCTGAACTTCAAGGCAAGTGGCTCATTGGGGTTGGAGCTTGTCCTGGTTTCCACATTATGAAGTAACTAGGAATATCATTATTCCCCCCTGGATGGGATATCAGTGCATGGCAAGGTTACAGTGTACCTCCAAGCATTTCATCAGGCTTCCCTGAAAGTTCACCTGTAACCATTTCTACTCCTTGGTGGAAAGTCAGGTACTGTGAGAGAAAAGTGTTTTACCAAAGAACACAACAAAAACACCTGGCCAGGCCTTGAACCCATCCCTCTCAACCCAAAGTCTTCAATGTCTTACACTGCCTTGGAAGTTGTCAATGTCAATTACTACAACATTATTTGAATTTTAATTTTTTAATCTATGTTTTGATTCATACTTGTTAATTCTTCCCCAGACAGGACCATTGACTGCATTAGGGCTCATGTATCCCTGCACAACGCTGTCAACATGTTTCAACTAGGAAAGCAAACAAAAAATCATTAAAAAAAATAATAAGAGCATGTTAACCACTTTACTTTCACTCTCTCTGTTTTAATGGTTTCCCACTCATTGCCAAATATCAATTACCATTTTTAACCAGTTGAGAAAAACCAACTCAAAACTCCAAATTCCTTGAAAATTTTGCATCAAAAATACATTCATGAAAATTCAACAACTGTAGAAATTCATTGAACACAGAAGTACAATATCTCCTTTAGCTCTTGGTAAGCACAGCCTATAGGCTAAAAAACTAAATAGCGACTTCAGATTGCAGGATATTTCTCAAAGTTATAAACTGTGGGTAAGCAGAGCTGTCATCAGAAAATGTACATGTAATAGGTGGATGATGACCTGAACTGGGCAGGTGGCTGAATTCATTCAGAAAAATGTGAAATTTGCTGGGACTTAATTTATAGTATTTTAGGTTTATACATGTATGTATAGCATCCTACAGTCAATTCAGATCAGCATCTAGTTTATCACAAAGAACTCAGATCTTTTTTTGTCTCAAAATGGTATTACAGAATATATTTAAATTTATCAATGTTGTCTTTATTTACTGAATCAGAGTCCACAGGGTCAAAGGGTGTGTCCAACCTATCACCAATCACATTCACAGCAACCAATCCAACCTACAAAACATTTATAATGAAATAAAACACTATCAACTTTGAAATGACATCCAAAAAAGACAATATCACATGTAATATAAAGGTAAGGCAATGTCTGTACATGACTCAAGTAGTCCACCAAACCAGAACTTATCTCTGTTTCCCTAGTATAAAGCAACTTTTCATTACCCCCCCTGGATGGGATTACACTCCATCACTAAGGTTACTCCCCAGCATTTCATCAGCCTTTCCTAGCAATTTGCTGGTACTCATTTCCTTTTTTTTTTTTTTTTACTTTAATTACAGCTATATTACTTACATCATGGCTACAGAAAATAACTTACAGTACAGTTACATCTATAGCTACATTACCTACAGTTTCTGTTTTTTACAAATATGTACGTTACAGTGCAATACAATATTTAAAACAATACTGGTTGAAGAGTGACTAAACAGATAACTATATATTTTAAAAGAAAAGAAAAGAAAAAACAAAAACATTTACAGTGTATAGAGTGCACTAATTACAATTTATAGAAAAAAGGTAGTTTAAAAGAAAACAAAAGAGTGCAGGAAAAAAGGATACAAATGTAATATATGTAATATATGTAAACAGAATTAAAGAAAACACTAAGTAAATGCATGTTGTGCTTGTTTTAAGCATGTTTTTTCTTTATAATAATGAGTTATGCATTATAATGTGAGAAGAAGAGGGGGAAGTTTTTTATTTCCGGAGAGATGTTGCGCATTCTGCATATCCATACAAAATATCTAGCGACTTGTGGTACTCATTTCTACTCCTGAGTAGAGAATGGCATTGTGAGAGGAAAGTGTTTTGCCCAAGAACACAACACATCGATCAAGCCAGCTCTCAAACAAGGACTCACATCCCAGAGTCTATTAAACTTAACATCAGGCCAGTAAGTCTCCCACATGCAACATACCTGATTGTAAATGTTGTACTTGTTTACATGATTCTTGTGTAAGACTAGTTTCACAAAATGACCCTCTGCATCCAGGTGAATGGATTTCAGTTCTCTGGCCTGGAAAATCAAATAAAATGTTACAGTTCTTCTAAAAATAATTAGCCATGTTTACATATTTTGCCAATTGACCACAGCATAAGGCAACTTAAAACAACAGAAAAACAAACAAACAAATTAGAAATCATTTTACCTTAAAGTCAGTATTTTCATTGTTTGAGAGTCCAACATACCTTTAAGAGAATGGTCATATTAACAGACTTCAAAATACTCTTAAGAGTTACTCTTTTTCAAAGTAACTTCTAAGAAACAGTAGTCCAACAACCAATCAATCTATGATTGTTTCTGTTTCTTGGCATATTTTATGATAGAATCCTTTTCTGGTAACTGAACACATAAATGTATTTATCATTATATCTTCAATCTACCTCTACAGTATCTTTAAGATGCAAGGAATATAACAACAAAATTGACTCTTACATACAGCTGTACATAGGCACTCTATTGTACAGGAAGACTATGTGTACAAAACACTATCAAATACAAGAAAATCTCCATTATCAAAGGATTGATCAAGTGTCAAAACTATAGGGAAATATGGTGAAAGAAAAGCAAAAAATTGAAAGGTATGTGAAGTTTTAAATCTAAGCAAACACTGCAACTGAACCTTTTCACAGAGATTTCCTTTTCCTAAGATCCTTTAATAAAGCTTTGTTCTAGATAATATCATAATTTATTATCAATCATTTAAACAATTTGACAACATATTTTCAGATACAAGATTTACTAACTCACCCAAGCCGTTGAAACTTGGATGTCAGTAATGATGGGGACTGTCCGCTAGGTACTTTGCTGATTAATACCTCCACTTTACTAGCTGCAATCATTTATATATCATTTCTTTTATCAAAGTGACAAGTATATTGCCTGCTGATTAATTGCAGGTGACTTTCTACAGCATGACAGCCCTTTTTATTCTCATTTGCCAAGAAGCTGGATGAAGATAACCGAAAAATATACTACCCAGCAAAATTTGCTTTGATTCAAAGGTACATGGTACATGCATTTCACTGTACATGGCACATGTATTTGCTTTGGGTTCATGCATTTAAGTTCTTGAAAACTGCTTGCTCTCTATGTGTGGGGTTCAATTCCTCATCAAGACTAAGATTATTTTTTCTACTCTTGTGACAAGATGAATGACTAACATGTTGTACCACAAAACATAACTTACAAATCATGAACTGATGGGAGAGTATCTGAAGTTTCCTTATGCGCACTGACTCTTTCATCAGCAACACCAGTTCTTGAGGATAAAGACAGAACCTGATGGACAATACGGTTACTTGTTGTCATAAGTTTCTATAGCATGAAGCAGCAAGGAGTTTTACCACATATATTCCCCCCTACATGGAATGCCAGTCTATTGCAAAAATGTCCCTCAGCATTTCATCAGGCTTCTCTGATAATTCATACTCTCAGGTGGAGAGAGGTGCTTTGAGAGGAAAGTGTTTTGCTGAAGGAAACAATGCAACAATGCAATGACCCAGCTAGGACTAGAACCCAGACCTCTAATCATCAGTCATTGAGTCTCTCACCCTGGGTTAAGAGTAGTTAATGAATTAAGTTGGCATTCTTATCACAACAATGTCAACTGAAGGCATGATTATAGCAATAGTGATAATGATAATGATGATGAGTCTAAAATCAACAATAACAAAAATTACAGAAATGATACAATATTTTTTCTGATGATATGATGTTCTGAGATTAACCTCAGAAAAAACTATCATCATTGCCTAAAATATAATTATCTATCAAGTAAAAAAAAAAAAAAAAAACATCCAGTTTAAATTGACTGAAAGATCAGATTTCATAGGTATACACAGTTCTAATTATTACAGTATTGTACCTGGATGACTGCCATCCTTTTGTTGTGGGACTATGAAACTAAGAAAGAATTTTTAAAAATCAGGTGAGGCCAGTTTATTACTTTAAACAATGCCCTGTGAGTTAACATGTTTAGCTAAAATAAACACAACTTCAGGAACAACATGACTTAACTTGTGGGAGAGGTCACAATACGTAACTGTTTGTGCATGCTGTATGTACTGACTTATATTTATTGAGAAGTTTCAATGGCAAAGGCCAGGGGCACTCCTGAAAAGGACTGAGGTTAGTGACAATCACTAAAAATATGTCGTGTTTAGCAAAGAACAGTGATTTTACCCCTTTGCTTGAACCATGATTTCAGGATGCATACCAAAATACTGAACATATCATATCTAGCATTCACTCATAAACAACAGAAATGAATGGCCAGCACTTGGTCATACATCACACCTATATACTGAGGAACATGATTTAATGTCCTATAATGTATAATTTATAAGAAACAACAATGAATACACATAATGATTACAGTCAATTAAATGATGAATGCCTATCACTGAAAGATTTACAACTGTCAACCGTCTGTTGGCAGACAGGTTTTTTTAATGAGTTGTTCTTCACTGTTATGCTATATTCTTGTTGGTTAAATTATTACTGCACCTCTAGCTCTTTCTCACGATGGTTGTCATCAGCACTGGAACTGTAAACCACTTGAAATGGTATCTTAGTTGGCATTAAGTTTCTTTTCTCTCACCTTTCCCTACAAGAATAATCACTATAATCAAGATGGCTCTACCCTCAAAGTCTATGACTTTGCTTTAATGTTTAGCTAAGTGTTTTATTTTCTGTGCCATCAACATCATTTGGACATATCATCCATCAATCACTCTATGTTTAGACTGGACCAATGCCCATTTTGCACCAGTCCTCATGAATTATTTTGTTGCCATAGGCCAACCTCAAGTAATCCAGTATATGTAGCCATAGCAGCCTTTATATAAATGGAACTCACACTTAACTTACTTGATTAATCAAAACTACATGACATTGTATAACAAAATTCTTACAAGGGATTGGTTATCACCAGCCCCATTTGAGCACTGATAGGACAGTGAACACATCACGCTTGTAATTGGACAGTGTAATAACACAGTTGACAAGTGATGCCTGAGTAAGTGGACAGTACTCCACATCTAGGCATTCTGTTGTCTTGCATTTTGCTCAGTTAATTGTTGTTTTTGTAATAAAAATGTATAAGTGACATCTAGTTTCTCTCTCTGTACTATAGTTTTGATTAATTGGTAATAGGACTGAGAAGAGTCCAATTCTGTCTGTGATCATACTCCTGATGAACAAATCATACTCCGGCTTTGTGTTTGTCTAATTTTGTTAATCACTTGTGTGATTACAGACTGAACGGGACTCCACTCTGTCTTATTACAATTATTAATTAAACGTAAATCAATGACAAATCATAATCTATTTCATTTTTGGTTTACAAGTTTGTATGAGGCTTATCTGCATGACCTATTCTCTGAGTGACTCTATAATTCTGATGTTTTTTGCTGCAATTGCTCATCCATGTGCAAACACAAAATTTATGCAAACTCAAAATACTTCTGAAGTAATGAAGTGGTCATGGCAACATACTCAAAATCACTCAGTGTCAAAAATTTCAAACTCGATTTCATCTGTAATGCAGCTGAACATGTTTGTATAATAATCTTTTTATTTGACAGATAAATAATATGGAAAAAATTACAATTCAGATTGCCTGCGAATTATGTATTAATAGAGATCGTGAAACGATCATTTATACAAATCGATCGCTTTCGAACAGAATTTAATAATGTCCTAGAACAAAAAACAAGTGGATGACAATCCGTTACCTAAGGAAATAAAGCGGAATGGCTATCAATTGATTTGACTAAGAGACGAAAATATCGGCTGATCTGCGTGGAAACCAATAATCGATTTTAAAAACGAACGAATATGTTTACGACGCCTTCGGTCCATTAATGTGAATGCACATAAGAAAAACTATGATTCTAGATGAACGAAAATGTGGCTAATTTAACGATGATCTGATGCTAGATATAGGCGTTTTTTTTACCTCCTACGTGCGAATGACTATTTATCAGATCTTTCATAAGCTTAATCCTTGTGCCGATACTGCAAAACAAGATCATTGACTCGTAAATACCAAAAACGTCACTTTCGGTCATGAAAATGACTTTCGTTCCAGATCCAAGAAAACAGCTTACTCAACGGAAACGAAATAGAAAAACTTGGATTATATATTCTCTTCATTCCAGAAACGTTCGCAATCTGTATTTTGAAGGCTTATTTACTAATCTAAAAATCGCAATCAAGCACAAGAATAATCTCACCTGAAAAACTAGATCGTCACTCACTTCAAAATTTTGGCGCGAAGAGAAATCGGCTCACCAGATTTTCACTAGTTAGGCTTTCATAAATCATATTTACCAGTCAGAAAGATTCTTTAGTAGTCCACAGCTTCAACCACAATTTGCAGTGATATTTTTCCCAACATACTAACCACCCTTGCGCTAATGTGTTTTCTCTTGTCAATATTCAGTCGAAAATCCATGACAGCTTCATGAAGCTAATTTTAATACGGAGGGAGACTGGCGCGACTACTGATCATGGTCTGAAGAGCCTGCAATATTTACTGTTTTTGCCATCAGTCTACTGAGTCTTGCCATGCGTCAATTATTCCAATATGGCGGTCAAAACATAAAGTGAATTTTGTCTTTTATGCGTATAAGAGGATATAGAATTATTTTCATATGGCGGGTTTTAGACCAAGAGGGTCTATCGTACAGTTCAAATGGCAGGAAACGCCAGAAGGACGAGAGTTTTTAGGAGGAATTTTGCACCGAAACAAAAGAAAATCTTTCGGTAGGCCATGCTCAAAAATTTTAATTATCCAATCATGATTTTGAATGTATTGATGGTTTTTTTCTTATCTTTAGGATTACTTGAGGCCCCAAGCTTACCGCCGCAACTTCCCGTCGAAAATGTGTCCTACAAGATCTTCTTAACGGGGAAGCCAGCTGTTGGAAAAACGAGTACTGTAGCAAAGCTATTAGGGCAAGGTACTGCAGAGCTTTGTGGAAAGTTAATAGCAGTTAATATTTCTTGTTTCGTGGATGTTTGAAGGTGTGTCAACAGGGAGTTTTGTGTTGTCTTATAGAAGAATTTTCTTTGGTCCTCTTTAGAAATTTCCAGTTATCACGTCGAAACTCCAGGTATTCAGACATCGGTGATATACTGGCCAGCAAAAGTGAGTTGAATAATCAGTTGAGCGCTCTGAACTTTGATTCAATTATGGTCCCTTCAAACATTTTTGTAGGCTTCAGGTAAACTGTAGGCACCGGACTGTGGTTGTTCTGTGCACAAGACTTTTTTTCAAGTAAGAGGCACACTGAAATAATTCACACGTAAAGTCAGCTACTAATATGCTATGCACACAAAGATCTGGTCTAGTTTAGCCTAATGCTGCACACTGGAACAAGTTTTTTTAAATTTCTGTATACTTTGGCTAAGTTGTACCTGGTTCGATTTTCTTCTTAAAATTGGGGTTACTTGTTGATTGATCAAGTGATTGCCACAAGAACATTTCCTCCTCCTGCAATAAAGTCAGTGATTGCTCTGGCATTCAGTGAACCACCCTATTCTTCAAAATATGGTTAAAATATCACAAAATGCAGATAAATAATTTATTAAGATCTTTGCAATGTATGCAAATATTCAATCCCTTGGGTTATTTTATCTATAAGGGGTTTTTTTTTGTATCACACTAAACAACCTCAGCATCAGTGCTGTTATGCAGTTTTAAGTTTCTCCATGGTAAGCTTATGTCATAGATTGCTGAACTGCCTTGTGGGAGGTCAAAGGTTAAACCCAGACTGGACCAACACTCAGGGTCTTAAAATAACTGTGGAGATTGTGCTATCTTTGCTGTGACATTTGCAAATAGTTAGACATTCTGGGCTTTTCGGATAAGAGCAATAAACCATAGGCCTCATCTCCTGAAGAACCCAGACGCTTCTAGCAAAGAACATTGCTCCCATTGTTGTGGTTTGGCCTTATTGTTGTTTATACAGTCCCCATTAAAACCACTTTTAAATCTGGACTAGGCCTGAACTGTCTTACTATGGCAAATGGATAAAATGAAAAAAAAGAAAACAGAATTGTTTGCTCACAAGACCATGATGTGTTTTTTTTTTTCTTAAATAAATTAAGATGCAGTCTCTAATAACTAACGTTTTTGATTGGCATGAAAGATATTTGCTAAGATGAGCACAATGCTCTGTTCTATGACTTCATGATCCTCATCAACTTCATATCTTGCTCCATCTAGCAAGAATATCCTAGGTGATGTTTTTTTTACTGACAGTGTACAAACTTTATTCCAAACTTGTTATAGTAATAAACTTTTCTTTAATTCATCTCATTACCTAGCTGAAAGAGAATCAGAAAGTTGTGATGTTTAAGCTTCAATTCTGGGACTGTGGTGAACATGCTATCAGAAAATATGACCATCTGTTACCAGTAAGACACAGTTTGAATTATAGCTGTAATTATTTTCAGGAATTTTTATTTAATTAGTTAATTTTTTTGCCAAAAGAAGGGAATCCTTGTAGTCTAGCCAACTTTCCTACCCCCCTCTGGATGGGAAGCAAAAACAGTGAATTTTACTAAATTAGAGAGTAATCATAAGATGTCTTTATCACCTTGTTGCCACTGAAGTGCAGGGGCAAATTTTGCTTTGTGGATTCACACAAGGCCTTTATGCAGTTTTAGTTTCAGGTCAATGCTTTTTAGTAAATGGAGACCATTGTTCTCTCCATAGGCTCTCAAAGAGAAAGCTGATGCAGCACTTTTCTTGTTCTCATTCACAGACAGGTACACAGTGTGTAATGCTGGTACATTAACCCTTTACACCCTAACATCAGTATGCATATTCCCCATACTGTTTTCTATACATTTCCTAAGGTGCTGACAAAGAGAATTTGTTTAACAATCAAGAGCTTCTTTAGTTGGTGATCAGTTCCTTTATTCTCCTGATCTTAATGTTTGATTCAGGGGTGACATGATAGGGAGAAATTAGATGCCAGTCTCTCTTAGGGGTTGAAGGGTTAACTGTACTTGACAGCTGTTAGCAGTGTACCTTAACTCAAAATATCTGTAAAATGTGTATGAAAATCACATCCAGCTGTGATATGTGAAGTTCTGAATTTTTTTCAATGTTGTGTGAACTTTGAGTGGTTTACAAATCAGGATTCCAAGCTGCAATCAGTTTTGTTGCCATGGCAAATAGAAAATATATCTGGTGACTTAAAAATTTCAGGGAAAGTTGTCAATTGGTGACCAACAGATTTGGAAAAAAAAAAAGAATTAGAAAAGCCTATCAATGTTTGGTTGAATTATCTGATCATCTGAATCATCTGATCTATTTTCTGCAGAGGAAGTTTTGATGATTTGCCAAATCAGGTAAGTCTTTTAAAAGTGAGATAAACTCAGGTCCTTCCTCTTCTTGTTCTGGGAGAGAGTCTGTTAATGATCTGAGTTTTGGTGGAACAGTGGAATGCAACATTCCAGCTATTTCAGACAAAAATAGATAGATAGTTGTTATAGCTAGTCTAAAAAAAGTATGTACATTATTTTCTTGAAGGGAATTTATAAATTCCTGGCAAATGTAATTATGTGTTCTGTTAAAGATACACCACAATGTCAAGTGGTAGTGATTATTTATCCTGAAAACTCGTGTGTTACTCAAATCCAATACCTCTTTGCAGAAATTCCTTTGTTTAGGAATACTTTGTAATAGTAACTATAATAATAAAAAAGAAACATTATTGGTATCTCATTGTGGAATACTTCCTCTGCAGATAAATCGCGTTCTGGATCAAGAAGAGAAGATCTTGCGGATAGCTGTGGCAACTAGATATCCTTTCTTTCAAATACTTCATCAAGCTGGTCAACTCCCTCAGATTCTTTAACAATTTACCTTGTTTCTCAATTTCGTGAAAATCAGGAAAACTCAACGACCTCTGACTAAAACAGAAAGCGATTACCGTTCTTTGATAGAAATAATTTGACCACACCTATAAAGTATTTTTGCCGAACCTATACTTCGTCAGGGATTAAGATATGCTGATAGTGAACTAGAAGCGGGCCACCTGGGATCGTCTGATAATGAAAGAATCCTAGACGTTATATCTATGCGTGCCCGTATTTTCATGTCGTGTTTTGGTGGAAAATGCTTTAAAATAGGTTTTCCGGGTCAAGTTTTGTTTTAACCGTACATGTTTTGGATTTGAAACACATGTCATCTATAAAGTAATCCCTCTTCAACAATTGATATATTAAGCATTCCAGGCTATCTTTTAAGTCTTGTTTTAAGTGGTTTCTAAAATGTTATCGACGGAATTTTCCATCTGTAGGTCCTGGATTTACGCGTGCTCTTTGACCAATCAAGTCAATTGTTTTGTCTGAATGTGATTAGTGAGAAACACTTCAAAAAATACGATTACGAACTGAAGCCCATGCATTCGCACTTAATCCTGATTAACAATAATCCACTTTTTAAGCTTAAAGACGATGCAGCGATCTTCTTGGGGATTTTGTGGTTTGACAGCGACCTTAACTTGAAACAAACTGGACCAGATCTTGAACAGTGATTTCACAGAACAGGAAATTCGAGAGTTTGAAGAACAATGGCAAGTTCCTGTGCTACGAATTGCAAATGTTACTGGTAAACGACTGGCAGATAGTCGCACCTTGGACGGACGGGCAGGAGTCATGGTAAGGGGGCCCGTAGTTACAGAAGATCAACATGTAACTTCTCCCAATTATCTCAAGACAATATGCAGCAGAGAGGAAATGAGAATTGAAAAACTTGTCAACTGGAGGGTGTTTCCTTCATAGTGAGCCAAATTCTCTCAACTTTTTTTCAAGGAAAATGTGGTAGCTGTAAAGGAGAATTTCTGTAATCACACCTCGAAAGGTGACGATTAACCCTTGAACTCCCATTACAATATCAGTACAATATCAACCAAACAAGTGATGGGATTAAAGAAACAATTGAATTAGGGGATTATCTTATTGGTTGAACCAATGCCAAATTCTCCGAACTTTCATTATAGTAGTTGTATGGCATGGAGTAAGGAGAATTACTGGTGAGATCTTGGGAGAGGGAAGGTTAAGTTGAATAAGCGCAAACAATGTGTGTGTTTGTGATGAAATGATGGGTGAAAACACGGAATGCTCTGTAAATGCAAGGAGGTCATGGGGAAGAAGAAGAAGCTTATCAAGCCTGACGTAAAATCAATTGGGATTAACTTTAATGGCTTCTGAGCTTAATCGATTAACGTTATGAAGTCGTACACTTGTGGCTGTGGTTTTTCCAAAGCCGATTATAGCATTTAGGCTGATCCAGAATTATCTGCGAGTTTTTTTTCAGGGGTTTAGTGGTAAACCTGAAAGACGAAAATATGCCTGGTAACAGAAAGGTCCTTGAAAAATTGCCAATGTCTTTCACTTCTTTTGCTGTAATAACTGGGTCTGTCTTGTTATAATTGTTATAATTCGCCTGGCATCAAACATGCCTAAAAAAACTAAATTTAGAAACGTGAAAACTCGCGCTGGAGCTCATTATTGATACCGTCTTTCTTTCTCCTCCATTAAGGGTAGAATTTTGTTTATTTTTAGTTCGGCGTTAAATCAAGAGAATGAGAAATAGATTACGAAATATTTCCCGCAGTTTTTTAAGGGCCCCAGACTTGTCTCGGTCTATGAAAAAAGCAAAAAGACAAAAAAAAAACATGCAGATCTATGGGAGGCGAATGACACTTAAATAATCCTCCTCTGTTCTTAGGAAGTGGCTCCTTTTCTGAATTCTTTGGTTGAGTTACTGTTGCAACGTGATCAGGTGACAGTTTCCACCTCAGCTGGACGGAAGGTTACTCGTCATTCCGCTGGGTCGCGGTCCTCTGCTGAGTTCAAGATTTACATTTGACATTCCAGTGGTTTGTTATATCTATTATATTTCTCGAGCTGAGTCTTCCCGAAGGGAGATAAGGAAAAAGATTGTTTGGAAATTTCGCATCGTCAAAGTTACGATCTTTAATGTCGTGATTGGTCATTTAACAGATGCCAGGTGCGGAAAAAGGTATCAAATATACGGAAAATACAGGGAACACGTGACCTACTCGCTCCTAAGGCTGTGTCATATCATGCAAGGGAATAGTGCCGAGTGCGGGGAAATGCCTGACCAAGTGTCAAAGTCACATGGAACCAAATGTGTCACGGGTAGCATGGAACCTGTGACAAACACTTGAAATGTTGTATACTTCGTATCATGGAACAAGTGACGAAGACGGGACGCGTCGTAAACTCGGTAACATGGAACCAGTGACAAACAGGTGATGGAGTAAGAATCTCGGTAACATGGAACTTGTGACACGCGTATGAAAACACCGAACCAGAGTCAAGCAGGGAAACTTTGCTAAGCGCGGGGAGTACATGACTATTGTGTCAATGTGCTAAATGGAAAATTCATGACCGTAGTCAAGCGAGTGAACAGTGCAAACCGCGGGAAATACGTAACCACGGTGTCGATGTATTAGCGCGGCTAACTCGGAAGTCAGTTGTCTGGCACTGCTTGGGGGCAGTCTTAGTTTGAAAACATTGAAAAATAAATGCTAAATGGAAGTGTGAATGTTTTACAATGGATTTTACTTTTAAACTTCGTTGCATAAATATTTATCCTAGACAATTCCAGTTCATATATTACTCAATACTTAGTCTTAAAGTTGTTACTTTTATATCTTATAACAACACGCTCTTTCGTAATCACTTAGGTATAACTTACAAAATATTTCAAACGAAATGCGGTCAGTGCGTTTGTCACTACCTACTCATAACACGTATGTTCGCTACGGATGGAAATAAGAAAATTTACGATACAGATGTCTATGTGATTGCTGGTATACTTCGTGTTGAGCCAGAAATACGAGAGAAGTCTAGTTTCAAGTGAACGAAGTCTTCGTTTTCCTTTTCCTATACAAGGATTCGAAAGCCAACTTGGAGTTTTTTGTCTTTTCTCAGCTGTTGACCGAGTAGACTTTGGGTTGCTTGGTTAAATTGTTTATAAGTTCTTTCAATCATCTTCGAATACAAAACAAGTCTTTTAACTCTACTACTCATCGAGTCAGAACTTTCAGTGTAGACGAAGTGTTGAAGCGTTTCCTTAAAGAAAACTTGTCTATTTTACACTGTCGTGTAATCTGTTAGTTTTGGAAATTTCTCCACTACTTAAGTAGCTCGTTAAAACCAAGCTATTGTTTTAAAGTTATGAATTATATAATGGTGCGCACAACTCGTTAATACGACCGAAATGATAAATTTATTAATGAGTGAACCTAAAATGTCTGGAAATTTCCAAATACTTAAAAATGTATCTTAACAGATACCATTTATTTTGAAAACGTTCAAATTAAAAGGCGATTCAAATGAATCGAACAAATACTTCTCTTAGAGAAATGCGGTTGTTTGTCGTTTTATGTTTTTTTCAACTCGAATAAATTATCCAAACTTCGACAAAATTGCTTGAACGCTGGTCTAAATGCACATATTTTGAATAAGTGTAAATTGTAAACAACCTCACTCGCCTTCTTTGATTCCCTATTCCCTTCTCTCCCCCTCAGCAATGTTAGCAGGGGGAAAATTTTGAAGTTGTCGCATCCATTTTATTAAAGGAGGGGTTTTTTGTTTAGTATTTGTAGAGGATTGAAGCACCAATCGAAAACGTAAAACTTCACCTTTTTTTCGCAAATAACTACAAAAACAAGTATTCGAGATAAACGCGACTATACTACGAGATAAACGATACTTTGAACGTTGCTTGGCTAAGAATTTATGTTGTTTACTTCGTGTCTAGAAACACTTTTGATATAATATAACTTATAATTTGGATGAATTCTAACCGAATGCGCGTTTATGTAAACAATAGCTTCCATTTACGGCGAAAATATGTTCGGGTTTTTGTCCGAGGACATCATCTCTTCCGAGATGCGAACAGTTTGTTAATGTCCAAAGAAAAATGCACGAGATCTTTTCGCGCCAAATGAAGCCTAATGTGACTATTATCCATCAAACATTTTCGTAACACACTGGAAAAAAATGTTAACGGATAGCTTACTGTTTGCTGCGTGTGGATGTCTACTTCTGAGAGTTCTCTCGTTCGACTTTGTGAACGAAAACGCATGTCCTTTCTTATGTGACAACAGCTACACGCTTTCATCTTGAATGAAGACTTTTATCGTGGTGGACGTAAGGTTTGCAAATTAGGGAATATCACTCTGGGTATATCACGGATACTCCCTAGTTTGAGCTAGGATAAACACGGTCAACCGTTCGCGAGCGAAAATGATTGATGAATCACAATTTTAAATCTATCACGTGTACAGTTCGATAGATTGTTACTTGCCCGGCTTCTGCACACGATGAGCACTTCTTAAACCTTATTCTGGTTCTGTTCTGTCGTGAAGGGGCACTTTTCTTCCCCTCTGCATTTGAATCTTGAGAAATAACACTCAGCCTCATTTGAACGCCAGTCGGATCCCACTCAAGGCTGTATCGATGAGCTGGGTCAAGTCTCACTTGGACGCACTCCACATGGTCAGCGGAGTCCGCTTTTCTCTCAGGCCCAGGACTCGGTGGGGTGTGGGGGTAGGTCGGGTATAGGCTGAGGGGGTGGGGGTGGCGGCGGAGCCATGACTTCTTCATCACCATACTCGTAAGCGCAAGATGGATCCCATTCTAAACTTGACTTAGATACCCGCGATACCGTGAAGCGGTGCTGATTCGATTTTTCTGCTTTAGTCCTGTCGGAAGGTCCGTGAGTTTATCGCCCTCCTCAAGTTGGGCCACCTTCTAGTGGGAGACTGAGGAGAAGTACATCGGGGCTCATAAGCTGGTGAGCCAGATTCACTCTCCAAGCTGATCGCAGGATTCTCGTACTCCTTATCCTTCTGCATGTTTTGATGAAGTATCTGTGTGACTATTACCAGCTTTCTTTTTCTTTTGTCGCTTATCTTTATTTTTGATTTCGGGGCAACGGGTTTAATGACTAAAAACGTCGCTAGCCGCTCCCAGTCCGTCGCTTATTTGCAGATTTAGGAGAGTTGGGTCCATCTTGTTTAGCTTTCTCTTCACACATTGTGGACCTTGAAGACGTTGGTGATGTAACATCTTCATGAATTCTAAACCATCCGATCCGGCCTCGAAACACCAAAACACCGTTGCGTTTTTCTTTCGAACGCTCTTTAGGCTTTTTGTCCCAGAAACGCACAGGTGAAAGAGGTCTCAATGGACTCCTGTTGCCATCACGGGCGTTCAAATTCTTCGATATCTTTCCCTTCTAAGAGCGATTTAGTCCGTTTGTGAGGAGGCGGCAACTCGGTTTTGGAATCGTCGTGCGTCGGAACGCATTCGAGAGTCTTCGGCCGCTTTTTCAGCTTAGGCGATAGAACACGAACAATAATATCACGCACTGGGCTCATTCGTCGATCTCTCTTCGTGTTTTGATTTTCATTCTCTTGTTGATTCACCTTTAACGTCGTCGCCATCGCATTGGTCCAATGAAGGACCCGCGCATCCTTTAGAAAGACGATGTCTTTTCGCGTCTTTTCATAGAATTGCCTTTTTTCTTTTGATGTTGAAGGCACGGAGTAATTGATGAAATATCGCTCGACAGTGTCGAGTTTCCGTCGTTGATTTGCAGAAGTGCATTTGGTGAACTTGGAGACATGCTGGGGCATTCGCTGCTCAGCCAAGTTACATGGTGTCGGAGGATATCGTACCGCAATCACTCACTCCTTCGTCTTGCACTCGGCCGACCCTCGTCAAAGTGCTTGGAGACGACGGAGCTGAGTGTAACAGAACAACAGCTTCTTCGTGACGAGAGTTGGTAGGAGATTTATTGGTAATTATCACTGCGCCTTCGGCCTTGGAGAATTCAAAGCCTCTTCTTTGCTGCTCCGGTTCTTGTCTAATTTCAGTAACAAGTAATACTTTTACACAAGCTTCTTTGTTGATGGGGCTTTAACTTCTACCACGGAATAAAGATTCTAGCGATTTCTTTGAAGGTAAAGGGCCCATTTCTGTATCACGTTTTCTGTCTTTACTATCATCTGCTTCCAACTCGTCCTCTTTCTGTTCTTTTCGGCAGGACAAAGCGCGGTACAGATTTCCAAATGATCGTTATCAAATGAATACAGGAATGTATGAAGGCAAGCGTTTAAAGAAAGCGAAATAGCCATACTTTGCATAGCTACTGTTTCAGTTAATATTGCAGGAACTGTGGAGAGAATAAGCGTGTACGGAACTGCCCAGGCGAAAAAGTCGATAATACAAGAAGGAACATGCGAACAGTGTTTTATAATCCGTTGTCGCTGATAGTACAGGATCTCTACGTGGTGCTCGGCAAATCATAAAAATATGAAGGAATATAAGTACCACGCCAATACTAACAAGCGTCAAATTTATTCCTCTGTTATGTCTGTGAAGGATTTTCCACTGCCCAACTGTAGAGCAAAGATAGCCCCCAGTTTCCCGCTTTAGTCCAGCAGAACAACTGTGGCTATGGTTGGCAAATATCCAACTCTCGAACACATAGCCCACAGGCTCGGCTAAGTATTTCAATATAATGAGCAGATTTGATTATGACAACGAGAAATCGCTCCACTGTGACGGCCCAGCAAAAGAGAAAGGCACAATAAGCTATAGAGGCCGATGTAGCTTGACGATGAACAGCGGCAGCACAAAGCTTGGCTTCCGGGTCATCGTTCTTTATGGCATGCTCGGACGAGTTCTTTCGTATGTAACGCGTATCGAGATACCGTTAGCTAGGACAAGGGTGCGTCACCAATAAGGATGTGTCTCCCGAGGCAGTAGATTCATGTACCGAAGAATACAAAGAGCGTGCACAAGGCGAACTTGCGCTGTTGCAGTAACAAGCAAGGTCCCCGCAGAAAACAGAGGAGATTGGAGGCGACTGGCGGGAGAAAGACTCGAAAGTCGCATTAACGCCAATTTTACTCCAAGTGTTTTCACCAAATCATCCCTGGCCTAACATGTGTTTATTTGTTTTTAGGAAGCTACACAAAATGACCTCTGATCTTCTTCTGTTTGTTGCGCTGTGCATCTTGGCAAGTACGCACGAATGGGTAGGAAATGGATGAGAGCTTCATGACATCTTCTATGATGTCCATAGCGTCATTGCAGACGGGGTGGTAATCATTTGCCATACAATCGTCTGTAGGCTTTTTTGATCTCGCAATGGACTGTTTCCTGTTTTATATCTGCTGGTTACGTGAATGGAGAGGTTGAGTCCTGTTACGAAATTCTCGGACAGATTTTGAAGATTTTGCTATCCACGCCGATGATTTGCAGAGATGGAAGACTTTCGAACACGTCTTGGTCTATAATAAGCTGCCCGTTGTCCTTCAGCTTTCTGAAAGAAACTACCGGTTGTAATATCGATTAAAACGAGAACGTTGTCCTGAATTAACTTATAGAGAAATTTTCAATGTGTGTCGAAAGTCAGCCGGGACTGCTGTGGCTTTGCTGTTTCTTATATTTAATTGGTCCAGAAAACTCGTACCATCTTTCTCAACGCAAAACTTAGGAAACAATCGCGACTGGGTCATTAGCGATGTTCCCGCGCTTCAAGCAGTTGGCTGGTTTTCAATTGACCTATTATTGGCTAATGGATATAAAACTTTGCTAGGGATTGTTCCCTGGGATGTACTTTGGTTTGGACACTCAATTGACGTCTCGAACGCTCCTTTACTATGATTGTCAATATTATGGCTGGACTATACAATTTCGGAAATTCGTGAAAGAAAAGAACTTTTTGCCAAAAAAAGAAACAAGTAGTTAGACACGACATATCGCCAAAGAGCATGAACATCACTTTTTAAAACACAACGCATGGTGACCTTAGGCCCTGTACATGTTGAAATGTTTTCCTTTGACAAGTGTTCCCTGGTTGTATGTCCTACGCAGTATGTGCTGATGGAAATTTAGGAAAACGTTTTAACCTTGCTAAGCCCATTCGTTTAATGAGAAAACTGGCATGCTACTTTGAAACTTTCATAGTCGATAATTTGTAAAGGGTTGAAGGGAAATCTGTCTACAATAACTTCTCGTTGAAAAGTGATCCAGCCAAGGTTAATGCCAGTGTAAATGAGGCTCAAAAATATTTTATATCAAATAATCTAAGCTGTCATCACACATTACGATGGAAATAGAAATAGAAGAAAACCAATACATACAATTCTCGAAGATTGCGAAGTCCTCTGAAGGAATGTCTCGATAGATATCTGATAGAATTGTTTGCGAGAGATCTGCAAAGAACAAACGATATGTGTATTAATTCAATGAGAGATTCTATATTTAAGTTCCTTTAATCGTTCGTGTTCTCTTTTAGCCTCAACATGCAACATGAATATATCACGAGTACTCACAGGTATCGCAGCGAAGTAAAGTTTTCAAATGTTCCTGGAGGAATCTTTGTGATGTCATCTGACGAGAGATCACTGGAAGAAAAATCAAGATAAACCACAAAATTGGACTTCTCATAATACGGACATATTTAGAATTCTGGGAAATATCCAGAGAGAAAATCACCCCACAAAGGGTTAATTATCAACCTAACCTTGACCTGGCACAACTGGGTGACAAGTCAATGACTGTGAGATTTTTGGTGAATTCAACACTGGCTAAGGTTAAGTGCATTCTTGTTTTGTTTCTTTCGTCAGTTTCGGAATTTTCGCTTTTCACATCACTTTAACAGTCATATCAACTAAGCCTCCACATTATTCTTACGTTTAAACGATGAAATCATGTAGTAGAAACTGTCAACAATATTGAAAAACGAAAGTTATCATGTTTCGCGTGGAAAATTTTCCTCGAGGATAGCGGCTGTTGTAAATAAACTATCTCGGTTCGTTTTGCAATAAATGACCAACCTTTGAACCTCATTTTAATTATATATCTTCATATATATACCTATGTTTAGTATTAAATCATCTTTACTTAAAAGCTGTAAGAAATAGAAGTTTAGACAGGTCTAGTACCTTTTAAATACAGAGAAAGCTTCGCTGTACGAGTTCCTTTTTGACTACAATGATGTCCAAAATGAAGTGGTGCCGAATTCAATCCTCTCAATCCCAAGATCTCATTAATAATTCTTCTTAGTGTCTGCCATACAATTCTTTTGATATTACTTCGGAGAACTTGGTATTGGATCAACTAATAATTCCCTAGTTGATACCTTCATTTGTTCTCATCACTTGTCTACTTGAAATTGTATTAACATTGTAAGGAGAAATTCTGTCTTGGTCACCCATGAGAGTTAAAGGGTCCCTGATGCTTTGAATAAACAGTGTTCGCAAATTCTATAAATTTTTTAATCGAAGCGATCTCTTTTCGGGGAAACCCAACAGTAAGGGTATCAGTCGTTTAATCGCCTTTTGTTTTAACAATTACACTTTTTTTTCATTAATAATTTTCAGTAAGAACAGCTCCAAAACCTGCGTGTTCATTTAAAATTAAAATTGCACTCCGCCATCATAAAAGTCCCTCAAGTTTGGGGCAATCTAAGCGCTCTAACTTGAAAGATTAAACTCAAATATTGGCTTCCAATTTTCACAAATAATTTTAGAGCATTTTTAGTTTTCTTTGCTATGTTGCTTGTAGTTGCGTGTTTGATATCTGTAATTACGTTATTAAATTGATTCGAACACTTTAAACGAAAACCATATCTTCCATTAAATAGCAAGCGTACGTGCTCAGTAATTAACTTTTCTTCTGTTTTCCTCCTTTCATTTCCGGATCACAAAAACTGAATTTAGTTACTGGAAACAGTTCGAGTTACTTCCCCGAAAAACAAATATTTTGATGCCACTAATCTCCTTTGCATATGAATGTGCTACACTTAACTTTGGCCACCCAAGCCCGATCTGTGAAAGAAAACGTTCCATATATTTCAACGTTTCTTTCACTTTTATTTTTAAGGTCACGTTTTGCGGTTTTACAAGATGACCTGGCCGAGGATGTAAGAAACAAAAAGTCTTTCATACTTTTAAGCTGAAAAACAGATTTAAGCTTGTTTTTCTTTGCATTAGACTTCAGTGTCTAGTTTAAAGTTAGCAAAACCCATTCCAAATCTTCACTTCTTCCTCGCAAGACATCACTGAGAATTAATTAGTTTATGATAAATCATATTTCTTCTTCAGAAGAGCTCGAATTAACTATTACTTCAAAAAGTTCCTTTTACGACTTCGTCATATTCATTGTCTCAACTTTAATTTTAAATTTATTTTTTAAGACAAACCATGCACGTTAGTGCGGACTATGCCGGTGCGTATATCTCTGTGATAAGCTCAGTCCAACGCTTTGCGTTTAAATATACTTACAGTCGCGTTATATTGGTAGGTAAAATCTTCTTTAAGATTCTCAAGTCTTTCACTTTGCACCGGATCGTCTCCCCACAACTGCACTGTTTCGGACAGTCAAACGCCAAACAACGACTGAGGCATAGAAGCACAGCAAAAGCGACCAGAGAAGCGTTCATCTTGCGTGAATCCTCAAGCGAAGTCACTGGCTGTTTGCAAACAAAACCAAGAAAAAATCATTAGATTCGCGGCGCCATGACAATCACGCGAGATTGTGACAGATAACGAACGAATAAGAGTGACATTAATAACCCATACCGAACCGATAAGGAGTTGATAAGCACATGCGACGACTCTTCGGTCACTTTTCAAATCGAAGCAGGGGTTTTCTAGCGCGCGCGTTTGTTTTATTTCGTTTAACACAATACTAGCAGACGCTCTCCCAGGTAGAGTATAAGTATGTTTGATGTGCGCTTTTGGAAGCGTCTGGACAGCGTAGTATTCAAGTGCGTGAAATACGACACTTATCACCCAAGTGTATAATACAGTGTTTATTTTAGGGGGAGAAATGGATATGGGACCGCCTAAAGCCAATATGAGTTTGGCAGGTGTACCGAATAGGACTCAAAGAAAACGCTTGTCACGAAATTTCTTAAAGTAAATCATGTGAGGAATTAGGAAAAGTTTCAGTCGACATAGGGAAAAGCTACAGCCGCCTTTTCGAGTCAAATAAACAATTCGTAAATATTCAATGCCTTGAAAGTTGTTATTATTCACTCCTAAATTTTGCGATGCCAAAAGTTCGGATCTCGTAAATAATAACGTAATTGGATTACTTCGCTACCCTTTGCAGTAACGATTAACTAACAAAAAGGGAAAAGCTCTTACTAATAAGGTTCCTCCTAACGAGAAAAATTCCAAATTTCATTAATAAGTACTAGCTTGTTTGGTTATCAACGATGCAGCTTATTCGTAAGACTTAGG
Organism: Pocillopora verrucosa; assembly: GCF_036669915.1. NCBI lineage: Eukaryota > Metazoa > Cnidaria > Anthozoa > Scleractinia > Pocilloporidae > Pocillopora > Pocillopora verrucosa. Next base: position 499,102 of record NC_089320.1, on the reverse strand, counting down.
AATCATTTCTGCGAATGGTTTATGGTTAGATAAACAATTCCAGAGTTCTTGAAAAAACTCTCTCTTGCTTTTAAATTATCCCGACAGTGCTAACGAAAACATAAAAAAGTCAAGTGTCCAGTGACCCTGTACTTAGCGCCTTATACGCGGTGCGAGCTTCAGTTGAAAACAGTGTCTTTAAATAACTGAGCGATTTTTAATTTGTACTGGGTAAAAGCATAATCATGCGGTAACCAGCCAAAAATCCTCAGATCACTTCATCGTACAGAATGAACCTTTCATTTGATATCCTAGCTTTAGGCTTTGCCTGGCAAAGCAAATATTTCAAGTATAAAGTTTCTTTAACAAATAGGGCAACTGGACGAAGATTTATCCCCTTATTTCATTTACATTTCCTAAAAATATTTTCGACCGTGAGTGAAACAAGTTATGGCCGGATGTTGTCCACAAAGTTTCATAATAATACAAAATGGCCTAGTACAACACAGAGCCACCTTAATTACGCATTAAAATTCACGGTGTCGTGAAGAACTAGCCATTGTTAGGGTTACAATTTACACTTAAAACCCCACACACTTGACGGTAATCGAAGGACGATGATTTTTTAATGAAAATAATTGACACGATACGCCTGTCCTCAGAAGATAAACGATAATTTAATTGGCGAAAATTGACAACAATTTTCCAAAATTTATGTGTGTCAGAAATGTCAACCAGCACGAAAGGTGCCAACATTCATTTTCCGTTCGGCACCTGTATGTTCTATGAGGATGTCAAAACCACATATAGCAGTGAACACCTAAAGTAGTCATCACTAAAGCCATCTTAGGGTTATCCAGTTGGTATATTCTCATTACGACTCGGTGGCCATTTTCCCCGGGTGCCCAAAATATCATAGTGTCTGCTTAACTTGTCAACTGTTATCTACTGATAACTGTTCGCCTTGCCTCGCCGCGCCTCTGTTTCTCTCCCTTATCCCAAAACAGACCTATTTTTTGTACCTTATCTCTCGTTAGGATGCGTCATTTTAAAAACCCGTTGTTTAATAGTCACGTATACAAGCTTGAGAAGCCTCTAATATTGTCAAAACCTAGACGAAATCTTTGTCTTAACTCTAGCCTTGAGTTGTTTTCAAGAGGTGCTTTCGAAAGTCTGTGCTAGCTAGAAATGGCGACGAAAGCACGAAACTTTGCTTTAAAAAGCGTAATTTCAGTCGAATAACACTCTCCTGTCAGCTGTAAAAAGGCCAAGTTTTTGCCCAAGGGGTGCTTAAACAATAATTGCACTCTGTATCAGGAGCGTAACAACGAATGCCTCTTTGGCCTGAGATTGTCCAGCCTTGTGAGCACCGGCGCATATTTGGATACCAGACTTACTTCAAGTCAAAAGAAACAAGTCGTGTAAAAACAATAACAAACAAAACTCGTTTGTTAGTTTACGTGAAAGTGTGTGGAAGAGATTTGGCTAGAGAAATGAAAAATTTCTAGACAGCGAATGTCCTCCAGACATTTCGTCTGTAAGAATGTGCTTATGTAACGTCGATTAAATGACATTGGCACTCTGGTTTTAGTGTCAATATACCATTTGTTTCGGGGCGATTTTATCATCTTCTCAACATCACTTGCTTTTAATCTATGATCCTTATCAGTTAAAACAACAAAATCCGCCAAACTACCTATGCTAAACTGCACGCAATGAGGTTTCTTGTTTATGAGCGAAAAAAATCTTTGCCTCACCTATATTAGTAGTTCCTATAAAATGTGTGGTGTACCGAGTTTGATGTAAAGTAATCTGAAGTGCGTACGACGTGCCTGATGACTCCACACACCAGCTCCAACAGACTGAACATCGAGAGAAGATTTAACTAACGCAGTTAACTGCTGATTATCATATCTCAATCACGTTTTTAAGAGAAGAATCTATTTCTGCTGTGAGATCGTTTATCACTTGTCGAGTTGCCTTAAATTTTTGACACGCTAAGTGGGCTAAAGCTGGAGAAGACACAAACAAACTTGTTTCACAAGATGGTTGTTTGGGTATGTAATTAGCTGCAAATTCACCAGCTACGCTCATTTAACGTGATTTAGGTGTCCATAAGTAGATAATTTTTCTTCTTAGGGATGTCTTAAACCCTGCATGCTTAGGAGTCAAATAATCTCAAGCAATGAAGTGTGAACTTCTATAGAAAAAACGAATGACTTTCCGTGACATGTGTTGGCAACTATATGCTACAATCAAGCACAAACACATTATCAAAAAGGACCTTCTCTATTCTTTTGTTCCGACATTATGGAGCATAAACAACCACAGAAACCTAGTTATTATTATTGTTATTTAAACTGTTAATGTTGACGTGTAACGATCTGATACGCAGATGGAGCAAACCGACCCAAATTGGCTTACATTACCTTGTAGGTTATTTATCGACCTCAATGACCTATTTCACGTCATTTCATGATTATAAACGCGACTTTCTCCGTTACTCGTCTTCCTTTTGGTTTAATCTTGAGAGGAGTGTTTTCCCTTTTTTTTTAGAACAATGAAACAATAGAATGGTTCATGAACTAACAGACGAAAGGATTCTGTAACCACCCGCGCCCGAGAAAGAGATTCAAGTTATCACCAGCCTTTAGAAAAGTAACCCCAGAATTAAAAACAGATGTAACGTTGCAACTCATTAACTCTTGTAACTCTTGTTTTGAAGCTTGCACAAAACTCCTACCCAAGTCGCAGCTCAAGTTGATTTTTTACATAAGAAAATATCCATAGGAAAAAAATAGCGTATCATGCGCTTTCCATAATCGAGCGCTTGCTTAACAAAATGAAGGAATTTGTCTATTTCTCTATTCTCCCGAGAGTTTCTCTCGTTATGCTCAATTTTGCCCCAGTTACAGTTGCGACGTTTGACTGAAAGTAAAAATAAAGTTGTTCTTTAAATAAAAAGCAACACCCACGTCTTAAATGGCTTTACAAGCACGTTATTTCCGTGTGGGCTATTGCTGCAGTTTAGGTCATTAAAAGAGAGAGCGGGATGATAGACAACAGCTAAGAGGTTGACGCATCGATTGAAGTCTCCTCAGTTATGAAAGAGAATGCTTAAGACAATTGATACAACTGACCCTTTTTTAGTCCTTTAAGACAGCTGGTCTCAGCGAGCTCATCTTTTTCAAAGTGTACTTTATGTCCGTTTGGCACATTAGTAGTTATGAATGAAGTTTACGATGGCTTGCAGCCCAGTGTTGAATGACATACAATCCATTCATAAACAAACATTATGCATAATGACGTCATAAGCCTTGATCAGTGTAATGTTTATAAAAAACTCGGTGGAGTGCATTTATGTTAAGATGTATCCAAAAGCTTGCCTAAGTAGGAGAGCGCAGCCATCCCAGTGGATTAAACCGGCCAATACCCTTTAAACCCAGACAAGCTAGTCGACATGAGTGATAAAGGCGTCTGAATATTTTTAATCCTGAACAAGAACGTGGGCTGAGTTTTTCTCCTTATGAGAACAACTTTTTCTAAGGTGTTCAATGAGCTTTCGAAATGTTACATTCCAAAAAAATTTCAACGACACAGTTCTATTTTGTGAGAGGAACTGGTAAATTATCTTAACATTGAACACCCAAGGTAGATCTTAAAGAACTGCTGGAAGGGTATGCCCTACAGTCCCCTATCGTCTACATGTTACTCGAATACCTGAAGGTATCTCATGTATAACTCAATGTCATCTTTAAAGAATTGCACATTACCTCGCAGTGAAAAAACAATTATGCAATGATGCGTCGCTGACTCGCTTATTTCTCGACATGGAAACGAAATCAAATGCTGTGTTTCTCGACGATTTCAGTAAAATGGATCCAAATTAAACAAAATTTGGAAGGCAGAGCTCTGCTTATTATGTAGGAGTATGTATATATCTGAGTTATTTTCCAAATTATTTTCCCTTGCGAATGGGATTTATAACATATTAAGGCGTTCATGGATATGCTGATGTTCCAGTCCGGAAGGAGGGTTAATTTAATTTGAATATGCATGATTTCCTTATTTGATGAACAAGCTTACAATTTATCCTCTTTTTTCTCTGGCGATAGGATTGCATGTTAACTCAAGATATTGAATTCTGGGTCACGGACACGAACTTACAGCATAGGTTTTGGAGTCCAATCTTCGTTAACTCGTACAGCCCAGAGATTAGCCGGAAGAAGCAAACTGGACTTTACAAATATCCGGAAGTGTGGTTAAAATACAATAGGCGTGAATTGCTATAGATTTTCATAAAGGAAATTACCTTTCCGTGGTCATTCAATCAACTTAGAAACATTCTTGATAAAGTAAAATCTTTCCCATGGCTGCACCCACCAAATAAAATGCTTTTTCTCCTCAATCCCTGATATCATCACTAACTGGCAGTCACGAAAGGCGAAAAAACCCTTATCTCCTAAAGACGCCTAATTTTAATCGCTATTGACGTATTAGCTTGTGACTTTATCAGTTTAAGCTGTGTTTGTGTATTACAAGGTGTCGTACAAGTAATTCATGATTTTTATAATTTTCGCCAAAGGGCAACAAAACCAAACTCGCAAGAAGTCAACAAAAAAACTGAAAAGAGAGGTTCAAAATCCGGAAGTTGTCGTGCTATCGTTTATCGACAGTTTTTCTCATTGTTTACAGTCTCAACTCCTATAAGCCGCATCATGAAATGGAATCATTCCTTTAAAAATATTTTTAGTTCATCCTCTCTAAGGCTCTTTGTGACACTCAAGAAAAAGGAGATAAGAAATTATGATGTGGCAAATAAACAGTCTGTTATTATAAACATCACTCATTCCATGAACGAGAAAATTCTAGTTCAAATCGTAATAATGGATATGAAGCGGATTAAGATTTCACTTAGCTTATGTGCTGGTGTGTTTGGGTTTTGGCATTTGTTTTTTTTTGAGTCATCATTTCTCCTCGAGTTTCACTCCAGTCTCTTCGTTTTTACTCGAAATCACAAGCATTTTTCCAAATTTAACGAAGTTCTCAGTGTTTCGCGTGAACCAAACAGGAAAAACATGTCAACGAAATTTGTGCTTTCTAGAAACCTGTCAATGATAACATATTTCCGATGTATTTTGCTTCTCTAATCTTCTCCATTGAGTGGACTTTTTTAAAATCCGCAAAAGTACACTATCATGTTCAAGGTCTAGGAACGATGCCAAATCTATCTTTCTCCTTAAACTTAGGTAACTTCCTCAGCCATATAATCAAATTAAACCAAACAATCGTAACTTGGATCAAGAGTGTATCTGGCTCACATCCATGATCGCAGGTTTCTCACAAGTTTCCCGCAAGTTTCCCGCGGTTTCGTGCTCTAATCACGCTTTGTGGTTATATTATAAATTGCCTGTCGAAGATTTATTCCTGGCTTAGTTAATTGTATATGCAGCACTTTATATCAGACAAGCTCCTTAGTTTCGTTACGCACCCTTCTGAAAGGAATGAAGAATTTGATAGTGATCATTACTGTTTCTCCAGTTACTCGCAATTCGTCTAGAAATATCTTTGCTCGTTGTGCACTTATCCCTATTTTCCGGGGGTTTTCTCCACGATTTGTTCCAGTCGCGGTGTAGTTGGAAATTGAGTTGCAATCACCTTCAACCAAAAGGACTGTAAAATGGAGTTCGTGTAAACCACACCGAATATTCCGCCTGAGGCAAGGATGTGGGTGACATCCAATAGATAAGAATTGATAAATGAGTTCTCAATAGTTTTTTTTTTTCAAGGAGACAATCCGGCTTTTAAAATAAGATTTTAAAATTTATTGGCTCTGGGATCGATTTCAGTTGACTTGTTATTTACAGACATCACTGAGGTAAATGAAGCAAGCTTATCAAAGTTTTACAGTTCGTCATATTATTATATCAAGATTCTAATGTTTGGTTTTCATCGTTAATCCTGATTTAAAGTAGTGCAATTTAACGCACGAATTGTATCATTTAGATGAAGCACTGAGCGTGTGAAATGTAATCCTTGCAATCACCGGCAAGGTGAAATGCAAGGGTGAATCGAAGAATATTATCACAATCAGCTTATGTAAAGACTTTGCTGCAGAAAGCTTGAAAAGAGGACGAACATAATTCATAACACGTGTAAAGGTATACGCTCATGTTAAGACATTACTTTCACATTTTCAGAATGATCAAATTCTAAATGTTAGAAAAACTAACATATTTTCTGAAGGCTGGCAAAAGCTGTTTGTGTTTAACACAAATTCACTTTGGCAGACGGGTTAAAAGTGGCACCCTAGCTGCCAGTCACAAAACACAAGAGTCTATCGGCGAGTTCTGTATCAGGACCCCTCAGTCATAAACATATTCAACACAATCTTAGAGCCACTTTAGGTGGTAGAGTTTCAGCCGTTCAAAAAGCAAAGAATCCCATTGTGTGGCTTTCGTGAGCTAAGTAAGCGTTGAAATGAAGGGGACACACCCAATTCTATTCATTCCCGAATGGCAAAGAATCCCTCATTTGCTTATGCGAACCAGACTTATTCGGACAGCTCATTTGTTTTATTCCGGTGTGGTTTTTTGAAACCTTTTTACATTAATTCTGCCGTGTAATTACCAATTTCCCTCGGTCGATAGAAGTAATGCTGACTTAGCTACCCTCCCGTTTGAAGCACCGACATTTCTAAAAATGGCTTTCTTTTGTCTGAAAATTTATTTGAACTGAAAGAATTTGGCTTTTTTTCTTTACCGAAGTAAGTTCTTTTCCACCAATGGAATGTCCAATCTCAAGTCATTTTGAAATGAAAACTGCTACGAGGTCTGTTCCCACGACACCAAAGTTTAACGCCGAAGGAGTTTGGTGGAGTTTATTGCATTTTGTGGTTTTTTCAACATCTTTAAATGTACTTACTCTTCAATAAAGCAGCCTAATCTGAGCAAAAGATCGGATTTTACTGCTCTGGGATTTCCGTTTAAAAATTTAATTAACCACTAATTGAAAAGGAAGATTTTTTCACAACTGACTACAACAATCTACGTTGCTTTTGTCGGAAGTGAGCATTACGACGCAACTTGTGTGTTCTGTGCAACAAACAAAAGAATTTTTGCAATAACCTGCGAAATAAACGAAATTCCTACTAGGAGATGAAAAATTCTATGGTTGGCAAAGTATTTCACAACGATTTGAGAAGTTCGTCTTAATTGACTTTTCCTAAATTGCTTTACTAAGCCACTTTGTTCGTGGTTTTCAGGTAATAAGTTTACGAGCGCGCATGCATTGACAGGGAACAGAAAAGAATTCTGGCTACCGTAAATTTCAAGCACAAGTCGGCTTCTAATTTGGAGGAATCTTATTTCTTACTGTTTCGGTTTAGATGTAGAAAAATTGTTTTTTTCTAGTCAACTGACTGCTTGCAATTTCTGTTAAAATTTAATGTAGAATTTGGACTTGCCGCAGAACTTTCTCTTATTTCAAACCATTAAAATTGGTTTCGTAGCATTTGATACCTAAATTTTCAATGATGTAGTTTGAATCGTGAATTTAGTTACAATGTAGAAGAAAAGCTCCGTTGTTGAAGTTTTTCGATATCGATACAATGCTTAACTTTCGTCCAATATTTCGCATATCGCTCATAATCCTTCTTGAGATTAAATGTTGTCTAATTCCGCCTTTTGTAAGTGCTTCCGTACTCCAATACATTAATATTCAAGACATAATTTCAGTTAATAATTCCTTCCTGAGGTCAACTGATCTGATTCCGATAGTTCACAAAACCGGCCGGAATTAATTTCTTTTCGGTCTTGACCTTCGAAGAAGCATTGTTGAGATTAACTCAGGATTGTAAAAAGTTAGAGGATGCCTTTCTGCACAATTTCTTAGATGGTGCAAAATATAGAAAACCAGAATACCAACAAAATGAAATTTTTTAACAATGAGAAGAAAAACTAACTTTCAACCGAAAGTCAAGCAATTACGAATTTGATTGAACAAATATTCGCGTGATACATTTCCAGACGTTGAAGAGAAATCACTTGCCCTAGCATGTATTAAAGCTAGACTTTGATTTCTGTCAGTTTTCTTACAAATGAAAGCCTCCCCGGTTACTCCCTCTGGAAAACTGAGTTCGTTATTACTTTATTTCTGAAGAATTTTGAAAATTGCGCGGATGAAAAGGCATTGATAAACAAAAGGTTCACCGCTTAGCGTTACAGCTAGAGTCAACGGCGTAACCTTACCAACTGTTGATTTTATTTTTAGCCCGGTAGCTGTTATCAAAATCTTGGAGATGATAGCGATAAGTCTTTTCTCTATAAAAAGGTATGTCGAACCTCTAAAGAAAGCGGCATGACCGAATTATTGATAGCTGGACTGTCGGCAAGATAAGGTATGTGTAGTTCATCTATAACCACTGATGCGTTATCAGCGCACGCTGCTTTGTTCAAATATACTTCAAACGGATATTTGACAGACAGATTTAGAAATTAATTTCCCTTGCAGTGGTTTACAATAACAGGAGCCAAACAAACTAATATGTTCCTAGCAGGCTTTGAGATCAAGCTTTAGAAGCTTTGCTTTTCAAGTGTTTTTATGCGAATGCGTGAATATTTTCGACCGTTACACTAATCTGCCCTAATTCGTGGGTGATACTGGAATGAATTTTACAGAAAATACCAAAATTAAACTTTCCCTGATGTCGTGTAGCATTAAGCGAAACACTAGTAGAGTAATTTATGAGAAAGGCGGTCAAAAACAGCAATCCACTTGACAAAATAAACATTTTGCCCCTATGCAACAGTTGTAACTCAACGTAATCAGTATTCACTGATGACAGGTTTAAAGCCTGCCAGCTTTCTCTAACCTTGATTCGATTTCCTGTGTTTGACCCCAAGTTTTAGGTTTCTCTGGACTCCCAACTTTGAAAAAACAAATATTCTAGAAATTGAGCTGGCATTTGCAGCGGATACAAGTATGTGATTACAATTCAAATAGTCTGTGAACTGAAGAAAAATACGAGAAAAATGAGCCGTTACTCTATGTGAGTGTGATTCTTGCAATGAATGTTGACCTAAATACATTATCTTTATTTTTCCACGCGCCGTTGAGATGAATAGCTGTTTTTGAAAATCTGAAATGATTGAATAGCTAAGTGTAGCGAAGCTTTCAACACATTTTTCTAAGTAGCCTTGTCGCTGGACATTTAACGAAGCAAATTTTACTCGTTTAAAAAGCAATATTCAGTCCGCATAATGATTTGTACTTAAACAGCTCACAAATTTCTCCTGCTGATAAAATAAAGTTTCTGGATAGTCGGATACTTTGTGAAAGCTGTACGCTTTTGGTTCACAGTGGCTGTCATCTGTTTTCTACATTACGATAAAAATTTAGTTTCCTGTAACACAGAATAATCTAGAAAGCTTAAAATCTTTTTCCCTTTTAAGATATTCGAAAGCCAAATAAATGACTTTTTCGTTACATTGAAGAGAACATTAAATTTTGCCAAAATTCCAAGATGACATAATTTTTTTCACTCCTTGTTTCCCACTATACTCCACTTCGACTTTGCCCATAATTAATTCTAAGAATTAGCCATACAGATAAGTATTTTTTAGTGTAAAGTTTACCAAATATTCTCGATAACAGTAATGGAAAAAAGGTAATTATAACTCAAAAGATATTCCCTCAAACCGGGCATGTCTGATTCCGAGAAATTATCCATGCTTGGAATAAGCTTCAAGGTTGAAATAATTTATTTTTGTGGATATAGTTTGACTTTGATGCACAGCGTAATCATTTATCTAAGTTAAACTCGCTGTGCTTGGAATAAAAAAAGCTGCAAGAGGAATGAATTGTTTTGAAGTCTGCGACCGCAAGAATGTTATACTTTTTGTTTTTAATATTGTTTAGTGAAAAACGCAATAAAGGTTTAGTTTTTGCCTCTTGTCAAAGCGCACGGCACTTACCGATCTCCCAAATGACAGCTTTTGACTTGAGTCACAATCCAAGCGTCCGTGTCTTGTCTTCCTGTAACAACAGGCCCTGCACGATATGGTTCACTATCAAATTCATTCAAGGTTTCCTGTCAGAGGAACGAAAAAAGAAACTACCATGGAATACGTGTTTTGAAGCTGATAAAAAGTTCCTACGTCTGACCGCAATGTAATCAAAACTCATGAAACTTGACTCTTGGTCACTGGCAGATGTTCAGTAGGTTTTGCCCTTGATGCACACGCGGGTCAAATGAACCGATTACAAGGCTTGTTTCCTTAGCTGCATTACATCTTCGCAAGGAATTTAATAATCTACAACAACGGAAACAAGCTTGACTATTTAGGTAATCTAAAATCTAATTCATACGTTGCTACGCGCAATACCTTTTTTTGTTGATTTCACGTTCGCGTTTCTTCCGGTGATCGACCAAAAACCCTTTCGCTCGAGATTTCGTCGCGTCTGTGTCACTTAATAAACGCGTCACATTAGCTATGCAAAAACAGCTTGGATTTGATTGAAAGGGGCTTTGGTACCACTTTACAGGTTGCGAATGTTTGTAGATCGTCAACAATACATTGTTGTTGATGTGCGAGAGCTCCATTGTATACCGCGGGAAAAAGCAAACATGGTAGCAGAAGATGGCCGAGAGGTCGGGCAAAGTTTACATTTGAAAGTGCAAAATTAATTACGCTCAGCAGTTTTAATTGTACACGGAAAGAAATCGTATTTAGCAATTTTCAACTGGATCGGCTGCAATCGTGGCTCAACTCTCTTGGGTAAATCGAATTGTCTTGTGTCGTCTCAATTTACTTGCACGGCGATTTAATTATCTCCCGAAGCAATTTCCATAAACAAACTCTGGGGGCTCAGATTAAGAGCACAACTTGTAACCAACTAACAATAAACGAACAAAATTTGATACACAAATTTTGCAAATTAAGCTGGCTTGTGTTGCCTTCCGAAGTTTGCTGAATCAGAAAACGCTATAATTTGCATACAAGAGAGACACGAACTAAAAAAGCAGTTTTGTTTCAAAAGTTTTCATTAGTTATTCTTTATCTGTACATTGCATAGTACTCTAGGTTTATTATTTTTTTACTCTGATAGGACGACCTCGATAAAACCATCGACCGTAAGGCAAAAAATTAAATTCCTCCCGGTAATCTACAAGATCAATGTACAACTTTAAGCTGTAGCAAACATATGCAAAATTTTTTTGGAACCCATATTGAGTTTTTTAATCAACCAAATGAAACTTTCAGAAATTTGTTTGCGCGCGTCTCCCTGAAGATGATGCGAATCTTATTCTTCTCTATCCCTCCTATTTGTCATCGTTTGTGTCTTCCATTTGGTCCAGTTATTTTCTAAGTTACCTCGACACCGAAACTATTTTACTCTACCGGAAAAGTCATTGTAACGTAAAGTAAACGCGAACGACTGTCTAAGTTCGCTGCGCACGTGTGCTAATAGCTCTTGAAACTGTTGCTTCAAAGCTATTTCCGGTGCTTTGTTTGAGTTGTTCAGACATGCACTTGCACCAGCGAATTGACTTTTGAGAAGATGTATTCATTGAGCGACTTTATCTCGCTTAATAGTTTACAAGCTCACATCTGGAAAGATATTCTACTTAATAAACCACCATTTTGCTTGCGCAGGACACTGAACTAAATTTGGTTAAAATTACTTCGAGGGAAGTTTCTATTTACAGCACTTCATGAAAGTATAAATACACCAGCAGGTAAATTGACGAAGTTAATCAAAGTTGGCTCGAGATTTTTAAAGTCGATTTAAGTTGCAATGAGGTCTTTGCTGCCGCTTTCCCAGACTCGATTTTTAGGTTTACAGTATTTTTGTAAGCAAAGAAAACATAGGTGTGTCCAAACACAGGGGAATTTGTGCAGCACTTCATCATCAGACGTTAAAAACAATCAAAGCTGGCAAACAAAAGCTGACCAAAACTAAAATAATTTGGATTTCCAAAATGAAATTTTTTCTCAGAAGTGGTGTGCGGGTTAATGGAAAAAAAACTAACTGTAACTTCGTTACAACATATTTCTCATTTTACAGCTGTTCCTTGTAATATTGTTCTAACATAGTGGTTAATTACTATTCTGTGGTTTGCAAACTGTCGAAGAAATCTTTACTTCAAAAGCTTTCTTTGCGCAACTTACCAGACACTTACCGCGTGTAGGTCAAAGAGATAAAATCTTGCAAACCTTGCTAACACACACGCGACCGACTTGAAAACCACATCAATATTCACAGCGAGAGGTGATAGGCACCGTTGTTTTGACTTGTTATTTCAGAAGCAGGCAGCGCTGTGGTTTCGCCTCGCCCGGAAACAAAATAATCAAGTGTGGGAAAGAAGTCAAAGAAGGCAGTGAATCCTACATCCTGGGCGATCTTTGCGGTTTTAGGAGCTAGTCGATCTGTTAAATTTAGCGCGTTGATAAATCAGCCCTGAGGCGCCACAAGAGCCTAAAAAAGGCCGATTGGATTTTATTATTAAGAAGAATCAACTTACGATCGTAATCATTCTTTAGAAATAAATTTGACCAGTTTCTATCACACAAATTTAACGAGGAAACTACTAGTTGGCCAATTAAGCTCGATTCATTTCTCGTAGTTGTTGCTCGTTGTGGAAAACCTTCTGTTAGGAAAATAGAGAGCACTCTGTCCAAGTTCACAGTACGTTATCTTGATTGTAAAAAGAAAAAACCGAGACACTTCACAATTTAAAATTTAGCCCTATTTCAGGGTGCGGCTCCGATTAGTTTAGATACGGATAACTCTAAAGGTTCTTTGGCACCCGGTTGGCTAAATTCTAGATTCTGTATCAAAAGAGACAAGCTTTCTCAAAACTAAATAAACGCTAAACTTTGAATGACTTATTTGTTTGATCTTACCGAGATAAAAAAAAATGTGACTTTTGTTTTTGGTGATTGAATCGAATGTGTAACAAAACTGATTAAAAAAACATGACATGGATGGTGAAGACAAACATAGTTTTGTGAAAACAGGAAAACAGGAAAAGGGTGTTACGACCTGGGAGACTATGAATTCAAGCAAAATTGTCAGATATAAAGGAAACATTCAAAACAATTAACGCATCAGTGAAACCGCATTAGAAAAATTGTTGAAGTTCAACCTGACTGAGAATGACAGGAGATGGATTAAAAACAACAGTTGCACAGAGAATAGAATACTCTTTGGTCTCTTTGAGGAGATGTAGATAGAGTCGCCAGTGGCTCATGGGAAGGAACAGGGTTAGGAAGATCAACTGAAATAGTTGTCCGAGAATAGAATTTTTAAAGTCAAAACAAGAAGTGGCCTTGAGAATGACTTGAGGAAACGTCAGTACCGGAACTAAAAACGCAATGAACTCTTAGCTAGGAACAAGGTTATATGAAATTAAATTATTGATTTAATAGCTCAGTCAAGACTGGAATTCAGAGGCCACTGAAAAATATACACTTTAAGTTAAAATATTTTTAACTCGTGAACTAAACTGCCTTCAAGCTTTATTAAGGCAGACCGGTCTAAAATTTGAAAGTTTTTTTACTCGGTAAACAATCTGTTTTATTAGACCATTCGATTGTCAATTTTCACGCTCTCCAAAACAGTCGACGTGTGTTTTAAACCTTTTTTCTTCAACCTGATTTCTTTTAAGTTGTAATCTTGGGAATCTCTATATTGCTACTGAACGTGATGAACAGCGGCTTATCTTCTCTCTTATTTATGCGATCTATTTAAGTAAGTATCAGATTTACTAACAATCACCACACTTGGATTTGAATTTTTCAGTGCATGGTCAAATAAATCTTTCGCACTTCCTATCGTCATTTGCTTGAGAAAATCAATGTTTTGAGCGCTTTTCGATTAAATATCCAGAAACCAAACTCGATGGATGCAAAGTTATCAATGACCAATCAGAACAAAACAAAAATAGGAAGCCATTGAAAAACCAGTACTCTCATGTAATCGGCATTAAGCGCGGGAAACGCGAGCTGAAGTTATTTACTTTTCATCTGATTGGTTGAGAAGAAGGAACGAGTTTCCTAAACCAACTACGAAGCGAACCTAAGCGAAATCAGTCAACCCAGATTTATTTCCACACTCAGCTGAAACATTTTCCCTTCAAATTCTGTATGATCATTTTGAAAAAATCAAACTATCAACTTGCCTTTCTCATGAAGATCCTTGTCACCTGAAAGACGACAATTTCCTTAATGCTACAGCACGCTGAAGTTTACACCGACGGATCCAATATGGCGCGTTTTTCACACCAATATTATAAAGTACTTTCGCGTGAGAGTGTGTCTTGGTTCAGGGGGGTATGAATTAATGAACAAAATTTATTTAAAACGGTGTCGGTTGCCACTAAAAATAAAAATTTTCTGGTATTGATCAACCACAAAAGGCAGAAAATGCCGCCAAAGGATGTATCAATTTCTTAAAAGAAACATTTCGTGAATTACAGCGATATAAACACAATATAAAGCGTATGATAGTGCTTATGTTTGCGCTGAAGCCACTGAACTCCTAAGTATCTTTTACTTTGGTACGATAGCTTGTCGTGATCTCGATTTATTTCTGCGCATTCAGTGCAAACTTCAACACAGCTGAAGAAATCTAACTCAGCGATTTATGCCATGACAGTTGTGGTACAGTTATTAGATGTTTGATAAAACGCCATCATATTAGCTCAACCTCATAGTTGCGTGATTATGAATATTCGCCCACGAATATTCACAGCTGTAAACTTCTTTGTGCCTTTGTAAAACCCTTGGATGTGAAACAGTTGACCGCAGCAGTAGGCTGTGATCTCAATCAAGCCTCTGTTTAAACTCCCCAGCAAGAAATAACCGGAAAACTCTAAATACAATCTGTACCTGCTTGAAAAAGGGAGTTTTCAATCACCAGTAACCAAATGTAGTTCACTTCAAAGGTTTACCGTCGACAAGTGCCTATTCATGATAACCCAATGTTACTGAAAGCAGCTGAAAGCTATCACTATATAAGTGAGCAATGGAGATTGAGTGATTTTTTTCATCCACGCCAAAAATGGACAATACTCAGCCGCGAAGTCTAGGCGTCAGGACGTACAAACTGGTTTCCGGCGCCTAAAGCCCTTTTTTTTCCTTTTACCTCTCAGGAACAGGAAATATGGGGCGTAAAAGCATAGAGGGATGGGAAATAAGAACAGAATCAACAACCTATGCAAATTACGCAACTCGATAAGAGACATGATGTTAATCTCTTGGGCTAAGAATTTCAATATATTTTTCGGCGGAGGATTATTAAGAATTAGCTTCACTCCGCTGTAACTGACTCACTGAGAGAAGCCATACGCTCACGTTGACTTATCAAACGTTTCCCAGCATGGACAATTCAAGCACCTAGCATGATATGTTCTTGTTAATGTTTTATCTCAGGGAAGCTTTCAGCTTGAATTATGACTGCGAAAAAGTGAGACAATACTTCGCTCTTAAGTTAAAAAGCAATATTTCAAATGTCAAAATTTGAGGTGTATTTCTTTTTTCCACTTAAAGTTCTTGGTTATTTGGGGGAAATTTCACTCTTGTCTTAAACTTAAAAGATCATTGATGCTGTTAATGATTCTTTTTCTAATCTGCATTCATGTTTAGAATTTTTTCCTTTCATTTCTTTCCCAAACTGTTTAACCCTTATCTAAATGAAAGGTTATAAAAGTTTTCCTTCTCAGAAATCACAAATTGTGCAGGTATTATGGTATTTCGATTAAACCGACAGTCCAAAAGGTTTTGAGCATCAAACACACAGCAAAAGACTTGTTTAACACCTTGCCAATTAAAACTGACAAATATGGCTTTGAGATTTGTTTCTTTTGCACTCGATCTGTTGTGATCATGTCAAGCCCTTGATTCTACATAAAATGTTGAACTCTGGAGCCGAAACGCGTTCGAAGTGGCGTTGAATGGGTCAAACTGTCTGCATGTCGAAACCATTTGGCCGACATTGTAAATTTTTATAAAAGATTCTATTGTGTTCTTTGAAGTTCATGCCTGGGTGCTTGCGAAAAGTCAGTGAACCTTGGAATATTTATGATTTCAGTTGCAAATATTGGTCTGTCAGTGTGGGAAAATGGAGAACAACAATTTTTGAACGTTAAAGTGTCTTCAGTATTTCCACAGAACCCCGTAAAACCTGACTTTATTACGATATTAGCTTCATCGAGGGGAAGTTGGTAAAACAACAATAACGATTTCGTATCCAAATGTAAAAAAAGATCGGAGCGAATGTCTCACTATAGAGCTCAATCATTAAAATACACGGAAGGTCTTTGAAAAACGTAGGTTCTTTACCCCCACGAAAAGCTTTTCACTCTATACATCATAGAATTTCTGATCCCGTCTTTTTTTGGCTTCGAAAATTGTGCCAAACTTACTTGACTTAAAGTTGTAATTGTATGTCGCTAATTTTCCGTTCGATTTATGTAAGTCAGCGTGAGTTTAAAAACACTATTCAAAGACGAAAAGAGCGTTACAAGTCATTTACACAGCTAGATAAATTTCGCTGTCGCAAAACTCCAGGAATTACAGTTCGAACTTTGCTGCAAATTCGCAGAGTAAACAAGACATATATGCCAAAAATGTGTCGAAAGATCTGAACAAGAAAAATTGTACCATACCTTTTAAGCTGCCACGAGCGGTCAATATAGATCAGGGTTGTCTTTAGAGATCTCTTGTATTCAAGAGAAAAATTATCCTTCCTGAGCTGTAAACTTTCTTATGTTGTTTCCTCGCAAAGCCCTCCAATAGAAATCTTCAACTCCCCAACAGTTCTTGCTCGAACAGCGAGATAAAAATTTCAGCTACTGGTTTGACTTCGTTGCCACCGTCAGACAAAGAGCGCGTAGCTTAACGATATGCAAACGTTGCTCCAGGCGATCAGGCGGCGACTTTTCTCAAAATGTCACAGAACAAAGACTTTATCTTAGTCGCTCAAGGGTCTTTGCACTTGCGCTGTAGTCGAAAGAAAGTTTAAGGCACTTTTCTCATTTAAATGCAGTGTTTTTAAAACGTGCTTTGACAATGGACCTAAAAAGCCATTTACAATACTGTAAATGTGTTTTGTAACGCCTCAGTTCACTCGCGAAATTAACGTCTTTGATGGGTTTTTGCGGTTTAGTAGTGTTTGAAAGCAAATAGATCATGTTTGACTTTTCATAAAACCAGAAAAAAAATTATAAAAGCCAGTTAGTTTTACACATGTTATTTTTGCCGGTATCCTTCTGACGTTATTTTGTTCAAATACTGAAATATACACTTGTCGCTAAAATAGAAAATTACTTGAAATGTGCCATGTTGGTAGAATTTTGAAAGTATTTAGCAATACAAGTTTTCTCGCGTGCGCCGTATTAACGACCTTTGTTGCAATATCAGCCGTCAGAGTCTTAATTTACTTCTTCTATGTTCGTCATGCTCAGCGGAAAATTTGTGAGAACTTTTTCACAACAGGGGAGAGCTGTTCTATTCACCTGCTGCTCAGTTCAGTGTATTTTTGTAAGCTTTTATTCAGAACAAAGAACATGATCCAGAAAACTCTTTATTCTATTTTCCAGCAATTAAAGGCATTATCCTAAAACAAATCGAAACAAAACGATCCACCAAATTCTTTTTTTAAAAAGAAAAAGTTTCAATCTAATGTTTTCCTTCGAAGATGGAGAAAATTTGAGATAAAATTTAGCTACTGGCTAGCGAGACCTCTGTGCATAGTTGTTTCACTGTTTTACAATAACAATATTATGAAATGCAAGTCTGTTACATTCCGAATTTTTTTGTAATTGACCGTTTCAAAGTATTTTGAAGCACCAATTTTGCAAATAGTTTTTCTTTTTTGTATTAAAAAGGCGAATGAGAAACCTTCTCTGTGTTGTCTTTGTTGTAGCCCATGTCGAAAGTGGCGATTTTGCGATGTTCCGCTCACAGAGGTTAAAAGAACCTCGTTGGTGACTTAATTCGTACGTGATACGCCTTCTACATCGTGCTAATCAAGTGTTTGAAATTGTTTTCCGGATTTCTAAATTAACTTCGGTTATTCTGAAAAACTCCTTAACCTTCTCGTCGCCAACTCTAAGTGGATACTTAAATTTCTCCGCCTCTTTACAATATTTTCCAACCAGATTGGCCCAATCTGAAATGACAACATTTCTACTTGGATTTGAAGGATGCGTTCCTTCCTAAAACTGCAGCTGGTTCATGCATTGCAGCTGAGAATTAGCCCTTAGGCCTCTGAAGACAACGCTGTCTAGTTTGCCGTGTGAAGCATACTTTTAAGAGTGCCTCATGTGAGACGAATGCACCGGTCAGTTCAATGGCCAAACACTTGCCTTTTTGTGTTACAATTGAAAAAAGTAAGAGCAATGTTTTTGCGGCCGACAAAACCTTGAACTAACACCCAACGATCTGAGCTCTTGAAACCTGCTTGGTTAGTTTAACAAGATTAACGTAAAAGTGAATTGCAAACCATCGATGGCGTGAGAAGGCGTAAATAGCTTGAAGTGTGTTTTTGATTTTGCTGTGTATTTACGCCAATTACAGATTTCAAACATGAGTGCAAAGTATTGTGATGTTAAATAAACAGAATGTAGCCTGAAGCCATCGGCACTACGAGAAGCTATTTCCGGAAATTCTATTCAAGTCCTTTCAGCTATGATGAGCGTGACCTGCCCATTCAAAAGTGTTAATGCTCATTAAAGACTTTCCGGTGAGTGAGTAAAAACGCGTGAAAAACTTTGAAAACAGCTTTTACAGTCAACAATGATAAAATGTAACACAAAAATATGTTATCATTTGGGTTGTCAGTACTAAATAACTTAACTATGGTCAACCGAATGGACGTGGAAACTAAATTTATTTGGTCGTTTTGAGATATCTTTTTCAGCTAGATGGAAAACAATCACTTCTTTTTGGACTCCGAAATAAACTCAGTTGAATGAGTTGCAATTACTTAGATTCCTTAAAATGTCAGTTTAGCTCAGATATTTGACATTTCATAGATGATACATTTTCCAGCTGACGAGCTTAGGTTTTCTCAAAATCAGTTTGCCGGCAACGAGACCGTTTGCAAAGTTCTGATATGTCTTAGCACTTGACAGATAGCTGTATGTTCGTTTCCAGCAGCGCTTCTAAACTTTGAGGTCGTTAAAGTGATATGCTACCAAATGCTGCATAAATTTCGCTTGCCTGAAGACAGCGTAGGCTATTTCATTTCAAAATTTTAAACCAAAACTTGAAAACTTTTCTATCCTCTCTAAATTTTCAAGACAAATCTTTTAGCGAAAATTTCCACAGCCATGAATGAGCCATATGCGAGAGGCATTTTGTTTTCTTACAACTCAGAGATATTCATAACACCTATACAAAACAGACTTCACACTTTTGAATGACTGGGTACTGCAAAGCCAATATAGCAAGCTGGTCGCATATAAGATGACTTAAAAGAAGGGGTTAAGCAAAGACCACTAGTCTTTGCATCTCTGATACTTGAAAACGAATGTAGTAAACAGTACATGAGATCTCTTTGACTCGATTTGCTTGATTGGAACTCGCCAGAATGGTCGCCGGCATGCACTTGTTAGCAGCGCGTGGGTTTAAAACTCAAGGAGAGCCAGCCTCTTGAGAAATAAGATTTGTTTTGTTTTTGTTCTTTAAGTACATTAAATCTCACCTTATATTCCTGTCTTTGAATTTCTGCTGTAAGTTCAACAATTTTTTACGAAGAGGGTAACGAAGCCACCAGTAACACATAAGAAACCATCGCAGGCGGTTACACTTCTGCGCTCCGAGCACAAATATGGGTCTAACATTTGGCACAAAAGAATAATTTTACTTTGTTTCAATCAAGCGATCGTATTCTCTTAGTTTCAATAAACAAACCCTGTTCAAAGCTCAACCAATCAAAATAAAAAGACGTATCTAAACTTGAGATTCATCAAAAGCATAGTCTGAAAAAAATTTAAAAAAAAAAATTTTTTTTGGTTTTTAAACATTCAACTGCCCATTTGAAGCAAATTCAATTTTTTTACAGCTTCTTGTTATCCTTCGACTCGCAGCTGAAGCGTAATTAAATGAACGGTAATGAACCTCGCGAATGTTTGATCTGTACTCGAGCATGTTAATTATGTCCCTCAATTGCAATTAACGCCACGTGTGCAATTGTTTACTCAGCATTCGCGTGGCAGGTGTGTTATTGTTCTCATTTACCTTGGCCAATCTCGTTTTCGCGCCCTCACGAATTGATTTACTCGCAAAAGCCTGCTAGCATTTGGCTTTTTTGCCGCCGCGTCTTTAGCGATATAATTTTCAGGTGGTGTTGTCTTTCATTCGCGTCGCTGGATAAAGGAATCAATTAAACCACCACGTGCGCATCTAAAATTAAAAGATATAACGAGGTGTCATCGAATTCTAACCGTCATCAACCGTGGGAATTTTCAGACTTCCATTACGTTCCTTGTCCGTTAAAAGTCAAGGGAAAAAAATCGATGCGAAATGACGATAACCTGTTCAGAAAACAATAATAATTTTTAACTTCAAAATTAGAGAAATCACAATAACTTGATTGATATTAAATCTCTTACTCTTACACATCAACTCGGAAGAGAAATGAGTGAAGCGTGGCTTACATTTCTTGAGAAAACGAGGTCACCCTCTCAGTTGAATAGGTTGCAGGTAAGCCATGCGTTCAATCTAATATTTCGTGAAATCGGCGTTTATAATTTTTCACTTTCGGGTGATGGTTTTCATGAAAAATCACTTTTTCAAAAAATTGATGTTATGACAATCTGGAACTACAATAGTATGAAACTTTTAATCTCAACGTTCATAGATGACCCGCAGTTCAGCAGGTCTTTGAAAGCGTTCATGTACGAAGTGTACAACACCAGTTTTTTTTTGTTTATTTGTTTGAGTTAGAATCCAAGCTGAGATTTCGACCCAAATCCCGTCTTTCCCACGGGTTGTTTATGCTTCGAACAAATGATCGAGCACGCGACCATTGTTCACGCGTACGTGATCGTACTCTCGAACGTTTGATCATTTCATCGCACACGTGTGGGTGTTGCCGTGACACGTGTCACTTTTCGTTCGCTATGAAGTCTTTTGTTTGACACGATGCCGAAGAAACAGGTGTATGGCGAAATCATGATCGTTTCCCACGGTCCCATCGATCTTTTTCAGCCCTAATAAACTTGTTTGTCGTGGTATAAAGAGGTTCGTCACACCTGCAGAGCTGCGCTTTTACAGCATCGTTTTTCTCTTTGTTCCATGCGCGTGGCAAGTGTTTTCTGGGCTAGTATTAATCTTTTGCAACCCAAATCTCTGTACAAACGCTTTTGAGAATGTTAATACTAGCTATTCGCTTTTTAATCTATTTTGGGCTTTGCTTGTAACCAAGATTTCTGTATTCAGTTGATAGAGCATTTGACTCTTGAAATCTGACTCGGACAATTTTCTTTGTTCTTCATTTGTAACAAATGTTTAGCATTATTGTCATCAACCGTTTGAAGGATGTGCTGCTAATGAAGACGCGCCATTTAACAGCCCTGAACATCTGGGTTTGCCGCTCATCTCGTTGTGAGTGCAGCAGCACTCAGAGGTCCACATTAATGTTCTTCTGTGTAAGGTCCAACATTAGAGGCGTACTGAAAAACATTTCGGTAATGTGGAAAACTGCTTTAAAAGAGCTTAAACCGTCAGAAAATAGGGAGTAAATCATTTGACTTCTAAGGGTGACCTATATCTAACTTCTCTCTACAGTATCACCCCTGGGTCACACATTAATTAAGTTCACAACGATAAAGGAAATAATCACGGACTAAAAAAGCTCTTGATTGTT